>NC_081371.1:20966850-21239350 GCF_030684315.1 Stegostoma tigrinum | reverse complement strand
GGTGACTCTGTGTTGTGTTTCATGAAGTGCGCTTGAAGGGCGTTTATCCGAAGTCCGAGACCGAATATTCTTGACTGCTGAAGTGTTCCCCGGCTGGGAGGGAACATTCCTGTCTGGCGATTGTTCCAAAGAGTCCACTCATCTATTGTCATAGCATCTGTGTGGTTTTGCCAATATACCATGTCTTGCCTGCATATCTTGCCTGCAGTGTCTGAGATAGACAATGTTGGCTGAGTCACGTGAGTATCTGTTGTGCACATGGTGGCTGGTGTTCGCATGTGTGATGGTAGTGTCTATATTGAAGATCTGACATGTCTTGCAGAGTCACCAGGACAGGGTTATATAGTGTTGTGGTTGATGTTGTCCTGCAGGCTGCGTAGTTCGGTGTGAATAATGGTCTGTTTAAGGTTGGCGGTTGATCGAAGGCAAGAAGTGGAGGTGTGGGGAAGATTTTGGTGAGATGCTCATTATCATCGATAATGTGTTGAAGGCTGTGAAGAAGATGACATAGTTTCTCCACTCCTGAGAAGTATTGGACGACGAAGGGTACCCTATTGATTGTATCACTTGTCTGTCTTCTGAGGAGGCCATTATGGTTTTTCGCTGTGGCATGTTCGAATTGGCGATCATTGAGTTGAGCATCATATCCCTATTAGGGCGTCCTTCAACACTTTCAGGTGTTGGTCTTGTTGCTCCTCATCCGGACAGATTCTGTGTATGAGTAGGGCTTGTCTGTAGGGGATAGCTGTTTTAATATGTTTTGGGTGGAAGCTAGAGAAGTGCAGCATCGTGAGGTTATCTGTATGCTTGTGGTAAAGTGTTCTACTGAAGTGTCCATCCTTGATGGTGATCCGTGTGTCCAAGAATTAGACTGATTCTCAACAGTAGTCCATGGTGAGTCTGGTGGTTGAATGAAACTTGCCGATATCACTACGTAGTTGTTTCAGTGATTCCTCGCCATGAGTTCAAAGAAAGAAAATGTCATCAATGTATCTGGTGTATAGCTTTGGTAAGAGGTTCGGTACAGCATAGAAGTCTTGTTTGAACCTGTGCGTGAAAATGTTGGCATATTGGGGAGCAAATCGGGTCCTCTTGGCTGTTCTGTGTATCTGGTTGAATAACTGGTTGTCGAAGGTGAAGATGTTGCAGCTGAGGAGGAAACGGATGAGTGAAAGGATGGCATGTGGAAATTGGCAGTTGTTGGTATTGCGTACTGAGGCTGTTTCAGTGATGATGTCGTCGTGGGGGATGCTGCTGTAGAGTGCTGAAACGTCCACTGTGGTGAGGAATGTTTCTGGTTTGATTGGTCCGTGGGTGCTGAGGTTCTGTAAGAAATCTGTCATGTTGCGATAGAAGCTGAGGGGTCGCTGTGCAATGGGTGTTAAGATACCCTCCATGTGGCCAGAGACGTTGTCACACAGGGTCCCATTGGCCAATACAATGGGATGTCCAGGTATATTAGCTTTGTGTATCTTTGGCTGGCAGTGGAAATCTCATGCATGGGTGCGTAGGGGACTTCCACTGACGGAGTGGATCTAAAGTCTTGATCAGTCTGTTCAATTGATGGGTGTGTTCTTTGGCCAGATCAGCAGGTAGCGTTCCTGATTGTTGAGTTGGCAGTACGCTTCCTTGCCATAGTCTGCCCTTTTCTCTAATACAATGGATCCTCCTTTGTCTGCTGGTTTGGTGACAATGTTGTGATTGGTCTTGAGAGCACAGATGGCATTGCATTGTGCCTGGATGATGTTTTGCACGATCTTGTGAGTGCAGCTGATAAATCTGGCATTTACGTATTCGCTGATGGCTTGAGCATACCTGTCAAGCCCCATGCAATGGCCTTAGTTTGGGGGGTGGGGTGAGTGGTGTCCAATTCCATCCTTCTTTGTTCACTCCCCATGGATCTTTCTGTCAACTGTTCCGGTTTGTTGGTTGTCTCATTGAGCTCACTGCTGACATCTTGGAAGAATTCACAGTGTCTCATTCGTCTGACAAATTTCTTTGTGTCTGCTGCAAGACCAATGGAGTCTATCTTGGGAGTGGGGCAGAAATTGAGCCCTTGGCTGAGAAGTTCTCTCTCGTCTGGTTAAAGGGTATGGTCAGAGAAGTTGACAATAGATTTTCCCGTGGTGATACTGCCTTCAACTATGCTACTAGGGTGACTTGGTTATTGCTGGTGGTGTTGCTGTGTTTCTCCAGTTTCTTGTTCTTGGTGCGTATGTAGGTGGTGTAGTTCCACTGCCTTGTCTGCTTGGCGGTGTTTTGTAACTGTACTGCTGTATCTTGACTGCAAGCTAAGATTATGGGCTCTCTCTCAATTTCTAGGTTATATCATTTGCTATAGAGTTGGTGTATGGATGATTGAGAAGTTTGTGAGAGATGTGATAGCAAAGTCTCTCTGCGTCGACCTCATGCCTGAACACAGACATCTCAATCAGGGATAGACACCTCAATGCCTTACTCTACTGCAAGCGTACGGATAACCTCATGATGCTGCACTTCTCTAGCTTCCACCCAAAACAAATTAAAACAGCCATCCCCTACAGACAAGCCCTACTCATACAGAGAATCTGTCTGGATGAGGAGCAACAAGACCGACACCTGAAAGTGTTCAAGGACGCCCTAATAGGGATATGATGCTCAACTCAATGATCGCCAGTTCCAACATGCCACGGCATAAATCATCCCCCCAACACACTCACACACACACACAAATGTATGTGCAGATGCATGTGCAGATGCATTTTATTTTGTTCAAAAAAAGCACGTAATTTATAGTCAATGTGGTGTTTTATAAGTTCCTACTTTAGAAATAAAACCAGTCGAACTCCAAACTAAATCACAAACAGATTCTAAACAAAGTCTCACACCTAACATGCATTGTCTGACCTAAAATGTTACCTCTTCTTTAAACTGATAAAGTCTTTCGTTTTCTCAGGACAGTGACTTGAAAGGAATTCGGGGATTTACACACAGATATTCATCAATTAAAACTTTCTAACTGATTAAAGATTCAACAGCATCTTAGGTTTGTTTAGCACATCTTCTTCAATGGTGTGAACCTTTGATCTTTTACTTATAAATTCTGTGCCTGACACTACCTCGCTCACTAACACCCGAAGGTGGACTGAGGCTCCGAAAGCTTGTGTTTTCAAATGAAACTGTTGGACTATAAACTGGTGTCATGTGATTTCTGATTTTCACTGATAGAGTCATTACTTCAGAACGTTATTATTCATGCAAATGTGTATTGGTTCTTAACTATTGGATCACAAAAAAACTTATCTCAACAAGGTGCTGTGAAATTTAAACATACAACAAATTAGGAACAGGGATAGGCTATTTGGTCTCTTTAGTTTGCTCTGCAATTAAATAAGATCATGGATAATCTGACTACTTCACACTCCAGCCTAACTTCAATAAATTTTTAAGATCCTTGCTCAACAATCTTTCTACCTCTGCCTTAAAAATATTCAAGCACTCTACTTCAATTATCTCTAGAAGAAGCGGGTTATAAAGACTCAAGGCCATCTATCAGAAAGACTATTCTTGCCTCGTGAACCTTATCTTTAAACAGAGACTCCCACAAGATGAAACATCTTTTTCACATGCTTCCCATGAAGGTCACACAAGACTTTACATGTTTGAATCAAGTTCCCTCTTACTTTTCTAAACCAGAGATACAAGCCCAGCCTGTCCAGTCTTGACTCATGTGTCAACAAGCCTATTCCAGGTATTAGTTTAGTAGATTTTCATTGACTTGCTTCCAACATATTTGCATTTTTCTTTAAATAAGGACACTAATATTGCAGACAGTACTCAATTTGCGGCTTCATCAATACGCCATGTAACTGCAGAACAGCCTCAAAAATAAAAGCAAAATATTGCCGATGCTGGATATCTGAAGTAAAAGCAGAAAGTGCTGAAGGAAGTCATTTGATTACCTTTGGAGAGAGAAACAGTGTTAACATTTCAAGTTCAATGTGATCCTTTTTCCCAACTGAAAGGGGCTGAAAAATGATAGTTTTGTGTTGCAGGAAAGGGGACGGGGATGAAGAGCATGTGGAACTGATGGAAAATGTGCCCCAGAGCAAAAAGCTTTTGGGATGTTAATGGTTTTGGAGAAGGGCACAGATGAACAATGATTACCAGAGGGTTGCAGTGGCAAAGAGATCCACTGAGGTGTTTCCGGAGGGAGGAGGATAACTTCTTCAAGGTGGGCATCCTTGGAAGAGGTTTTGCAGTGGGGTTATAAGTCACTCAGAGATAGCAAGAGCTGCAGATGCTGGAGTCAGAGACTCAGGGGAGCTGGAGGAACACAGCAGGCCAAGCAGAATCAGAGGACCAGGGAAGTTGACGTTTTAGGCTGGGTCCCTTCTTCAGAAATCTGAAATCAGAATTTCTGACGAAGGTCTCAATCCAAAACATCAACTTTCCTGTTCCTCTGATGCTGCCTGGCCTGCTGTGTTCCTCCAGCATCTGTTGTTCTTGCTATCTCACAGAGGAATTATGAATATTAATAGCAAACCAAGACATTGGAGGAGTGGAGGAAATGGGATAAGGGGTAAACAAAGTGTAGGACAGACTCCATGTTTTGAAGGTGTTGAACTCACTTTTTGTGCTCTGATTCAGAAGTCAGAGAACCCCATGTGAGACTCAAGATAGTTTGGAATTGAATATACCTTAGGTGATGAATAAGTGGATGAAGACTAACCATCAGGGAAACAGAGATAACACGGTGTGAAGGTGGATGAACACAGCAGGCCAAGCAGCATCAGAGGATCCCGCCTCTTTGACCTGTCTGTCTCCTTGCACCCTATCTTCTCCTTTATCCATCTTCTATCTGCCTCCCCTGTCTCCCTATTTATTTCAGAATCCCCTTTCCCTCCCCCATTTCTGAAGAAGGGTCTCGACCCGAAACGTCAAACTTTCCTGCTCCTCTGATGCTGCTTGGCCTGCTGTGTTCATCCAGCTTCACACCCTGTTATCTCAGATTCTCCAACATCAGCAGTTCCTACTATCTCCATCAGGGAAACAGTTTTCTTTATTGCCAAGCTAAGAACTGTAAGAATAAAAATAATAAATCTTGATTAATAATTTACAGACACAGGATAGTCTGAAAATTTTCACGCATTGACCCAAATGGCAAAGAAAAGCCAACAGGCCAATTTTAACATCAGACTGAAGTAGCAGGAATGGATGGCAATCACACACACAGTGTGTTTGTCACAGCTTGGCAAATCTTAATTTTGAATCCTACTAACTTGTTATCTGCATGTCTAAGGAAGAAAGTGACAACTGGTGGGAGAAGTAAAGATTGCCTGGTTGAGAAGCCATCCACTAGCATCTCGAGAATACTGGATGGAGGAAATGTTTAGTATAATAGAGTGAGGATCCTATTGCTGGGAAGTTGGGGGTAGGAGGATGGTTGAGGGAGAGCCTAAAAAGGTTATACTTGTCAGCTGGAGCCTGGAGGAACACCTATTCCTCTAATCCACCAGGAACAGCTTAAAACGCCATCACAGAATCCTGATGTTCAATTATTAATTATGTTTCTGCTAGAATGAGGTGCAACTTGCCACGAACATCCAGCAGCACTAAGAAAGGGAATAGTTGAAACAGAGGAAATGTTCCCTTGCTCCTTTCCCACTGAATAGGGACAAACTAAAATTATCCCTAATATTACATTTGTCAGCACTGATCTGGAAAATTGCCAAAGAGAACTGAAGTTTACGTCGCCAGAAGGTGAAAATTTAAGTCCATGTTGCAAGTCAATGCTGAACAATGCAGTCTCAGTCAAAAATATTTCCAAGAGGCTCAGTGTTGAAAGAGTTAAAATCAAGAAGCACTGATACAGTGTAGAACAAAAGAATTTTATTGTTACTGGACTGTCATTGTTAACATCTGTAACCACAGCAGAGGCCTTCCACTAAATCTTTAACTAGTCAGCTATTTATGCCATCCTCCACCCTCCGAATGATCTGTCTTGGCATCTGATCAACGTTCCTCTGTAATAACATTTGATCATCCCAAATCATTAAAGAAAATTGCAAAGGAAGTGGGAATTCTCCTGCTGGAAACCCAGAGATGATGTTAATCCAAGTGGTTTCTGCTTTTCAACAAACTTTGTCCTCAGTTTATAAACAGATATTCAGATTCTAAAGGATCCTGTAATACATAAAAGAGCTGAGTATGTTGCATTAGTCATATTTAAATAGTGGGTCATCTGACAGTAATATTTTCCCCATAAGATAAACCCTAACTGCAAAGTTTGTTGAGTTTGTGAAAGCAATGTCACCGATGCTCGTTGGATTTACTGATTGTTTATCTAAAACCATTCTACAAATGCTTTTATCCTAATCCATCCACACATTAGCTTTCTGTACTCTGGCAGTGTGACAGGCTGTCATTTCTGTTTTGGATTTTGTTTTGCCACAGCTGATTTCGTATGAAATGCATTGGCTGTATTTGGTAAGTTAATTGTCGATTGAGCATGCAGAACTATAAAAATCAAAAGTGACCACAAATCTACTGAAAATAATATTGGCCATGCCAACTCAACCCATTGAAACACACTGTGCCCAGACACGTTCTTGGTAATTCACAGCAAGTTATTTTGGTCGTGCATGGTTTTTTCTGCTGAATTTTATTTCACCTGCATGCAAACAAAGATACGATCCATTGCAATCCTAATTTGACTGTATCCAGATACACTTTGAATAAATCCCTCAATGAACTATTGTAGGATATTGTTTATTGCCATTTAATTATCCTAATGTTTAAACAAAGTAAATCAACACACAAAAGAAAAGCAGTATCAAAACTTAGAGCATTGACTATCCCTCTATCTGGAACTCTGCCACAGAACAGAAAAACAAAAACACATGTAGACAATAAGAGTTTGCATGATGGGCAACTGAACTTCAAACAGGCAAGATAGTTTGAATAAGATACTTGTGACTTTTTACTGCTTTTCTCTCCTGTGGTATTTGTGTTAACTACCTTGGAAGGCTGAAAGAGCAAACACTGCTGGGATTGATCCCAGAATCATCTTTTCAAAGCAGCCACAGGCACACAATAATCTGGCAACCATCATCATCAAACAGCCAGAGCAAATTAATAAATTAATTGCAGTCAATTTCTAGAAGCTGTATTTTATAAATAAGCACAATTTAAGTGGTTTGCAGGACATAGAATATAGTTTTATTTGCTACATCTTGGAAACCATCGTTCACTCTTTCATAGCTTAAAAGAGTAAATCAGCTAATATGGGTATTATAAGTGGTGATAAGAACAGTTTAGGTTTGAAACTGAGCAGTTTAGATCAGTACAACATCCATGTTGCACAATCTGATCTGAGGCAGCCATTGTCATTAGTGGGTCTGAATGATTAATATTCAGGAGTTCCATTATCACCATCCACTATCATGATGTCAGACAGGCTTGTGGGTGGAACAGCTTAGAATTTCGCACTCTGACATGTGTTCCTCTGCAAAGTCTCTGTAACCTTGCTCAATTTGGAATAAATGACATATTGTTAACAAGATTCAGCTACTTGGACAAGGAAGTGATTATCCTCTACCATATTGGGCCAAGTGGACCGTGTAGTTTCCCACACTTAAAGAGAATGGTGGCAGCAACCTTCATCACATGGAGCAGCTCATAGAACCGGCACATCCATATGACAGTCATGAAGAGGATATTGTTGGTTTCAATGCGCTTGTGATTGTGGATGCAGAAATTGAAATCAATCAGCCTTCATCTTCCTCAAGGATATCTTCTTTCCTGAACATTCCAGGTTTTCTGTGCAGAATTCTTCATTTAATGTAAAATGTATCATGAAGAAGCAACATCAGACCCAAGAGAGAACAGAAGCTGCTGGAAGAGGAGGCAGGAATAAGGGGAGAAAGGCTCACGGCAGGAGCCCACATCTGCCCAGGATGTTAAGATAGCAACTCACCTAGCAGAATGTCAGTGGGGACCAATTTGTGTAACAAGTACATTTTGACATGAATGTCCTCACTGAAACCTATTATGTATTGAAAACACAACTTCGGCTTCAGAGCAGGAGAAGGAGCATAATTCCAGGGCATTTGAAAATGACCATGATGATGAATGTTTATGCATCTCGCTCTTGGTCGAAGCCAATAATATTTATACCATCTCACAGTTTGTCATCTGTAAGTACATAAGGAGGGATAACACACACCGTATTTCAGCAACCTCTGCAAACCAAATCATGGCCCACTGGTCAATACGTGTTGAAATTTTAAGCTGTCCACACCATCAGTGATACCATGGTTGATGGGTCTGGTGAACAAGCCAGGTACATGTGCGCAGCATCATATGATGAAAGCAATAAATTGGTACAAGAAATGTTGTAGAATAGACTATTGGGATTCTGAAATAATTTTCCTTCTGCCTGCATTGGTTTGGAGGGCACTTGCAGGACTCAAGAAGTATTGTGGTCTGCTGCAGGTTGCACGACATCGCCATCGTAAAGAGACAGTCCTTTCCACTGTGATTTACTGCAGAACACAAGCAGGACACCAAAACAAAAGGGGAAGTATCAAATAAAAGAGAAGAAGACAGTGCAGACAGTCCCTTCCTAGTCAGATTATCTATGAAGACTCTGTAGGATTCAAGAACATGCCTGGATTCCCCCAGTTACACAGTGCCATACACTACACAAAGGTGGAACTGAGAGGATCATCTCACAAAGGTGTGAAATTCATGAACAGGAAATCTGATTAATGTCCAGGTCATCTATGATCACTGTTACCACTCACTGGAGAGAAGGGCCCTCCAACCTGGCAGCTGCCACAACTCCTAATCCTGGAGCTCTCATGTGGTGAGTTTGAGGAACCAGCTGCTTTACAAGGTTGATTACTGGGGGACAAGGAACCATTGGCATCATAGGTCATTACATCAATGCGTAATCCCCCAACAGATGCAAAGTGCAGGTGCAACACTGGCCATGCTTCAACCAGGACTGTCGTGGAGTAGCCAACAGGTCCTACTTCTTGGACAGGTCTGGTCGTGGAGGGAGGGGGAGGGGGAGGTCCAGTATAATCTGGATAGTGTGTTCTGCATCATCCTGAACGATGAGGAATTGGGGGAATTAGAGCAGTTTTCCAAGGAGGATGAGGAGAATGGGGAGGAGAAAGCTCTCCTTGTGCATGACAGAGGTCACCTGTGTCAGTTCACAAAGCAGACGGGACCTTGCTGACACCTAGCTCCAATAGATGTGAACTGGGGGACAGCAGACCATGATGGAATGTTAAGTAGTTGTAGGTCCTTAAGTCAATGTTTGGTTTGCAACATGGGGGTGAACTGAAGCTTCTACTTGCTTTATTTATGTTCAGTTTTGGTGGATATAAATAAGAGTTCATACCAGGAATTGTCAACTTGCTTGCCTGTATGTGATGTTCTCCTCCTGAAAAATAAAACAATGCTGTTCCACAATGAGCACTGGGGTTAGGGTAGTTCTGACTTAGAGAAGGTGTTTAGACAGGATGCAGTGTAAGGTAAACTGTGAAGTGTGATAGGGTGAAATCATGGGAGTTGTACATGCAAGGGAATGGCAAGCAATGACATGACTTATTTGGTATCATGAGCAGTTTGGTCTTGTGTCTGCTGTATCATTATGTTGCCACCGAGGGGGCAATGCTGGATTAGGTGCCAGTGGTCCGGTCCCCATGGCACAGAAACAAGGAATGCTGTTTTCATGGTATATATCCACTGAGTGACAGTTATTACAGGAATGATGTGTGGTAAGGTGGGGTTAGACTGAGACATGAGGGATACCATAGGCAAGGGGTAGGTAGTTAATGAGGCACATTTGGTAAGATGCACAAGAATCCTTTCAAAAAACACTCAGAACTCGTACTTAGCCAAAATAATGTAACATCCCTTTAAGTGGTGCACACTGGGGCACAGGCGGAAATCATGCATCTGGCGCAACTTCTGCCCTGAGTCTGCAGCCCTGGCCAGCTTTACACAGGGCAAATTCACTTTCAATTTTTTCACCAATTAACTTGTTCAGAGGTAATATTACACATGTCTGAGGCAGGTGGGACTTGAATCCTGGCTCTCTGGCTCAGAGTAGAGACTTTCCCGTTGCACCACAAGAGCTGGTACTAGCCACTCACAATATCAGTCGCCTGCTCAAGTGTCCAGCTAATCAATACTGTGCTTAATATTTATTGGTGTTAAAAACATTTATAACAGCAGGGAACACGGAGATTTCATGTTGCATCTATTGCAGTCAACATGTCTTTACTGCACATTGTGATTCCCATACCTGTTTCCAGGGGCTACCACATTTTGAAACCTACTACTTAATTCATACCACAACCAGGGAGGGTGGATTTGGAAGTGATGCAATGTAAAACTCTTGTTGCACATTTTACTTCTGTACATTTAGTTTAGCGAAGAGGCACAAGCTATTTAGTTTTGTAGCACACTGGAACATATAATAGCTGGGAAGCGTTCTTGTAAAGCATGATGAAATGTTAAAGCTGTCAATCCAGTTATATGAAGCCACAGATAACAAAGTGTGAAGCTGGATGAACACAGCAGGCCAAGCAGCATCTCAGGAGCACAAAAGTTGATGTTTCGGGCCTAGACCCTTCATCAGAGAGCATATATGAAGCCACATATATTTTGACATTCAACCAATCTACCTCTTCTATTCAAGGCAAACGGTGCAAAACTAGATTGGAGCTCAACTGAGAAAGCAAATAAAGATGGAAGATATGAATTATAATTGGAAAAAAAATTATATCCTCCCTGGGATTCTCAACAAACTGTAGCTGAGTAGAATTATGATACCAAATTGTATAACGTAGCAATATTTCAGAATCTATCCTTGGCCTACACTGAGTTGTCTGGTTCTAAGAAGGGCATTGACGTAATATGATAAGCAATGTCAGCTTTCCTGGGCTACAGGGAGGAATATTGCATGTCCTCATTACTGATTACTAATCCTGCTGGCCTCTAATGAAACAAGTACAGATGTAGATGTAATAGGTAAGTACAAGGTAATGTTGATGATGTGATGTACATGGACTTCCAAAAGTACTTGATGCTACATTACGGACTTGTGAGCAAATTTAGCACTTATGGAATATCAAATCGGTTGAGTGACAGGAAACAGAGATTAGCAGTTTATAAGATAATAAAATGTGAGGCTGGATGAACACAGCAGGCCAAGCAGCATCTCAGGAGCACAAAAGCTGACGTTTCGGGCCTAGACCCTTCATCAGAGGCTCCTGAGATGCTGCTTGGCCTGCTGTGTTCATCCAGCCTCACATTTTATTATCTTGGATTCTCCAGCATCTGCAGTTCCCATTATCTCATTAGCAGTTTATAGATGTTTTGTGGAGGCAGGTTTATAGTGGAGTTGTCCATGAGTTGGTGTTAGGACCCTTGTACTTCCTGATATATATGAATAATCCAGACCTTGAAGTATCAGGCACATTGTCAGAAGCTGCAGACCACACAAACTTGGGAATATGTGAACTACGAGGAGAAGCGTGCCGGACGTCAGAAGGACTTAGACAGATTGGTGAAATGGACAGACAAATAACCGATGAAATTTAATTGGGAGAAATCTGAAGTGCTTCACGTTGGTGGAAAGGTCACAGAGAGACAATATCAAATAAAGGCGACGAATCTAAACAGTGTACAGGAAATAGAAACCTGTGTGCTTGCGTACAATCGTTGAAGGTGATAGGATAAACTAATAATGGATGCAATGTCCTGGGAATCCAGAAAAAATGATGTTGAACTTGTAATAAACATTGTTCAGTTTAAAGTGATATATTGCTCCCATTTCTGGGAGTCGCACATTAGAAAAAATGAGAAGTCATTAGACCATGTGGAAAAGATTCACAGGCACGACAGACGTCAGATCTATAGATAGAAAAGTGAGAACTGTTTTCATAGAGAAAATAACCTTGAGTGCAGGCTTGGTAGAAGTATTCAAAATTATGAGGGCTGTGGACAGAGTAGATAGAGAAACTCTGTTCCCATTCATGGAAGGATTGGGAACCAGAGGGTGCAAATTTAAAGTAATTGGAAAAAGAAGCAATGGCAACATAAAGAAAAGCTTTCTCATTCAGCAAGTGGTTTGGATTTGGAATGCACTGCCTAAGAGCAGCGTTTAAAATTTATGGGGCCAGAGGGTGAATTTAACCCTGAAAACCCCAAAACACCATTGTAAGTGTCTAATAATCAGGGAAGATACATCACTGTTTGTGAGTCCGTAAGGAACAGATTCTGTCTTTCCCATTCTCCTTCAATCCGCGGCTGCTGCTAAGAAGGGGTGTGTGCGTGCGTGTGCGAGTGCGCGCGAGTGTGCGAGAGAGAGAGAGAGAGAGAGCGCGTGTGTGTGGTGGAGGGGGGGCGGTGGGGATGGGGAATGCAACTTGCCAGGTCTGGCTGTCATGTGTGTACTGCAGGTTGAGTCTAGGAGTACAGATTGCTGTGGAACATGTTTTGGTCTGGGGATTGCTGTGGGTCAAGTTTGAGAGAGGTTGTTGCTGCTCAAGTTTGGGAGAGGGTCCGTGTAGGGAATAGAGGAGAGAAAGTCAGAGAGAACAAGGGGGCTGCAAGTGTGGTGGGTGGTGGGAAGGAGATTTCATTGGTGAGAGAACAATATTAAAACAAAGGAATTCTCAACTAGCTTGAAATCTTTGAGAAAATGGATTCCTCAAAAATGACTGCAGAATCTCTAGCTTAAGACTTCAGGAGCAAACATATTGGGGAAAAAAAACAGCAGATGCTATTGCAATAAACATGGTATCAATTGCAAAGTTCAAATCTGGGACATCAGATATGCAGTAAACTGCTTTGTTAAAAATGTTTTGGCATTGTGCATACAGAATGGAGCGTATTAGCTGTGGCCTCACCAGTCTGAAGATTTGTGCAGGGTTGTTTGTTGTGAAGAGAAGTGTGTCAATTAGTTGCAAAAAAAAGTTGCTAACTTATGCCTGTTATCTTGTTCCAATTTAAATTGTGTTCTATCGAGGAAATTAATGCTTTCCTTGTGTGTTGTGGCTTTAATTTTAATGGGGTAGTGATGATTCTTGAGGATATTAATGATTTTTTTCTAATTTCACTTCTGTGCTAGTCCAAGTATCCCTTATGCCAACACAAATACAGAAGATATTGCTACTACGTGACAGTATCACTTAATAAATGAGTTTGTGAGAATGAAAAAGGTGCACATAAAAAGTAAACCTCCAGAAAATATCAAGGAAAGCCCTTGAAAAGAAAAATGATTTTGACCCCTGCCTAAGAGAACGGTGAAAGATTCTATCAAAGCATTCCCAAGGGACTTAGATTATTACTGGAAAAGGAAAACTATGCAAGGCTACAGGGAGAGGTTAGGAGAATGGCATTATGTGAATTGTTCATTCACATGATAGAATCCCTAATTGAAACACCAAATTGTTTTTAATTTCCATTTGGCAGCAAATTACTCTGTGTATTCTTTATGTTTGTGATTTGTAATATATGATGCTGATCATTATTTTCAACATGCAACACAGGCTTGGTAGTATTGTCATTGGACCAATAATCCAGAGATCCAGTCTGGGAAGCCGGGGTTTGAATTGCATGGAAGATGGTGAAATTTGAATTTTCAAAACTCAAGATTTAAAACTGTAATAGAAACTGTGAAACCATTGTTAATTTCAAAAAAAAAAACATCTGGTACACTCATGTCTTTCAGGGAAAGAATTCTTACCCACTCTGGCCTCCATGTGACATCTGGGCCACAGCAATGTGGTTGGCTTTTTAACCAACGTCCAAAATGGCCTGGCAAGTCACCCAGTTGTATCAAACCATTAAAAACACCCAAAAAAGGACTGAAACTGGGTGGACCACCTGGCACTGACCTTGGTACTGGAAAAATCAACAACAACTGGGGCTAATGTCAAAATTAGCAGTGCTGTCTCACAAAATTGGCAAGCATCATCCTGAATAAAAGCCATACTCATGGAATTGTGCCATGTCCCAGACAACACAACCACCATCCCTGAATATGCACTATCCCATCAGTAGGATAGAGCCAGGAGATGTAGCACCTCAGTGGTATATTGTTAAAAGAGAGGTGCCCTAGGAATCCTCAACATTTGAGTCCAGAGATCATGAAGTCTCACTGCATCAGATCAAACATGAGCAAGGAAACTTCCTGATTATCACATATGTCCCCCATCAATAAATTAGTGCTCCATCATGTTGGGCACCATATAAAGAAAGTACAGAGCATTGTTAGATACAGAATATGGGGGACTTCAATGTCCATCACTAAGAGTGACTGGGCAGTGCCACTACTGAATGGCTGATTGAGTCCTAAAGAAAATAATTTCTAGTCTGAGTCTCCGACAGGTGGTGAAGGAATCAAAAGGGAAAAATGCACTTGAGCTCAACATCTCGAATCCACCATCACAGAAGCATCTGTCCATGACAGTATTAATAGGAGAGACCACTGCATAGTTCTGTAGAGACAACATTCCGTCTTCACATCAAGGATATTCTCCATCATGTAATGTGGCATTAAATAGTTAAACAGCATAGATTTGGAACAGATCCCACAAATCTAGACTGGACATTCATGAGGCGCTCCATCTACTTACAGCAGTTCAACTGTTCTCCAACACAATCTGCAACCTCATGGCCTGGCATATCTCTCAGTCGATTGGTATCATCAACTACTATTCAATGAAGAATGTAGGGCATGTCAGGAACAATGCTAGGCATACCTAAAATCATGTGTCAAGTTTGGCAAAGATACATCACAGGGCTATCTGCGTGCTAAAGAGCAAAAACAGCAAGGGATAAGCAGGACTAAGCAATTCCACAACCAATGTGTCAAATCCATGCTATGTGGGCTTGCCACATCCAGTGCATGAACTCAATCCATGTTGCTGTGCACAGTGGTCTTACTGCAGCATTACAATGATAGCTTCCAGCACGGCACTGAAGTGCAGAAGTGAACTGTCAGTGGATCAGAGATGAGCCACACAGCTTCTTAGAAGCTGGTGCCTATCAGATGCCAATGTCAATGGTTGAGGGGTTCAGGCGGCCGCTGCCCATGACATGACATGTTGGTATCCAGTGCCCAACATGGAGATCCTCCAGAGCAAGTGGCAACTTTAAGTTGCGATGTACTTACCCTGATTTCCATGTTGAACAATGCTCAAAGGTTCACTTGTATGGCATAAGAGTTAAGACTCCTCACCTGATGAAATGAACCTGTTGGAGTATAACCTGGTATCATGTGATTTCTGACTTTGTCCACCCCAGTCCAACACTGGCACCTCCGTATCATGAGTATCTGAATGGCATGTAATACCACTATCCTTCCAGGAAAGAGGCAACATGGAACACTGCCCAGCTCTCCAGTTGGCAGCACAAGATTCCACCCGTGTTTTTCCACAACTGATATATGGGCTATAGTTTCCTGGTTTATCCTACTTTTCTTCCATTAACAGAAGTAGTCAGAGTTGGAACTAGAATTAGGTTTCAGAAATTAACCTATCTTCTCCAGCAATTCTTTTAGACCTCAAAATAAACTGATTTAGTGCCGTATCATCTCATGTTCAAAAGATAATTAATGATTACTAAAGATTAATGATTAATCTATGAATGTTTTTTTAACTAGTCTGGGAATGGTGCATTCTTCTCCCATTGAATATCTGCTTTTCTCCCCTTTATCTATTACCATTTGTAATAAGCTTTTCTGTTTTCTCATTGCATATAACTATGTTGTGATTGCTATTTTTCTCATTGTTGCTCGACTCTCATTGTTTTTTCTCCCCCACTTTATTTTATAACTAAACCATGCAAAAGTTCTATCCTAACTGGACCAGAAGCATGTAGAAAGAGAAAGCTATTTTGATTGGAACGTGAAAGTTGGATTATCAGACTGAATGAATAAATCCAGACATAGGCCAACCCACCTGGTGCAAATAAAGCGGTATGTGGCTCAGAGAGTACAGTTGGCTGGGAGCTTGTGCCACATCCTTTGTACTTTTTGAGAATTCCAACAGTGTGGAAGTCACCTGCCCCAGGCATAAGGGAGCGTAAATAAAATGGGAAAATCAAAACCTGATGCTGTTATTGACACCACCATGTAATTTTCACACCCAGAGTTAGCAAAGTGACACAGTGCTGAACAGATTCACAAACGCATCCAGTGATCAAGATCAACAGAAAAAAAAAGGCCTGGATTTTTTTTTAATGCATTCTCCGAGTGTTCCTTGTGTTTCAGGGCTCCCTCTTCGGCATCATCTCTCTCATCTTGTTTCTTCAGAATGATCCATGTCTAATATCGTACAAACCCTGCATTAATCAACACACCTTGTGAGGTCAGGTGTGGCCTTTTATTCCCAATATGCCAAACTTTGGTCTGCTGACTCCTGCATCATACTCATCAGCTTTGGGCAGGAGACAAGCCTGAAACACGTAACTGAGACCCAGGAATTAAAGTTATCTGGGTCTCATGCTGACAATTCTGTGGGCTCTTCCCTCTGGATGAACATGCCTCAAGTTAAAATCAGGGCTGATGAGGATACAGGGAATCCTTAGGGATGGGGCACACACAAATATGAGAGACAAGGTGCAAATTTTCCTCCAGCAGGGCATTTTACCTGATGTGCGTGATGTGTATATCATGGTATTGAAAAATACAACAGGCATTCATTATAACAAACTATTATTTACAAGGCATGTAAGTAGCTGGGCTATTAAGAAAATATTAGATTACAGCAGGGAAGAAGGTTCCAGTAGTGTCATGCTGCAAGTAAGATGGCGTATGAAATCTTTAAACCCTTAAATCATGTTCATCAGTAAATATCGGCCTGGGGGGAGATCCTGATGTAGCACACTGCATGATAGCAAGTTGTACACTCCCATTATTGACTACGGGTGAGTAGCAAGGAAGGTGCCTGCTTGTGTCACTGTGCAAATTGGTAAGGCAAGGCAAGGCAATGCATGGATGCTGCAAGCCTGCAGGTAGCCTCCCACTGAGCAAGCATTAAGAGAGCCGGCAAGCGCCCCTGAGATTTGGCCCAGTCCAGTGTGTTAGCTGGATGTCTGTCCATGTGCAAAGTGTCCTGTTGCAATCTTTCCATGCTAGTTGCTGGTTCACCCTACCATGTACATATCTCTGTTCCAGAATACATTGTTGGAGCATGGGAGAGGTACCAGGATGGTCATGAGAAGTTGCCGTGTGCCACATGCCAATATCTTAGCAGGAAGATCGCAGCAATTGTTGACCTATGATGTAGTTTGATCAAAAGCAATGTGGACGTTGTTAAGAGCAAGGGCAAGCTGCACCTGCCAGCAACACGCTGTGGTCTCCAAGTCGAGCTTTCGTGACATTCCGTTTGCTTGATAAGACAGGAAACTGAGTATCAATGAGGTAAATTGTGCCATCAACAAGGCATTTTACAAGCCATAATAACTGTTGAGTGGCAACTTGCTGCTACCTAGTGAGAATCGCACCATGTTACTTATGGAAACCAACTCAGATGGCACAAGTTGCCTTCATTTCAAGGTGGGCCTTGCTGGGCTTATTGTCAAAAATGCCACACATCTCACCATAGCCCAAGTTGCTCCTAAGATTCCTCCTATAAACTGGAAGCTAATGATATAATTTTAGACACAATGTCTCACAAAAGTACCTTTTGTTTCAACTTCTCAAACCTTGTATTTGGCTCTTGGAATAACACATATGAAACATAATGGACAATAACGCAACAAAAATACATTATATTTTACCACTCTACAATTTTATAGTAACTTTCCTGCAAATAAAGGTTGATAGAAATGATACCACAAAGAATGCTTGGAACAATACTACTCTGCAAGTGTAAACCCATAGGTTTTTAAGTAAACAGAACAAGTACTCTTGGCACTATAACTGTCAATATCCCACAGCTAATTTGTGTATTAGCACTGGTAACTGCCTGGGAAAGGTCACTGGTTCACCTCCTGGGCAGTCATGGTGGTGATTTTGGAATATTCAAAAAAAGAGCAAAATACTTTTTAGAAAATAGAGTTGCCACATATACTAAAGGTAACAAGGATACAGAAGAGAACACTGTTTTGGTAAACTAATTCATAAGATGTATTTTAATTGCTTCTTAAAAGTATAATTGGTTTTACATTAGAATAATATTACACAAGTTGAATCTACATGCTCACAGACTATTCCTTACCACTTCAGTCTAATGGGCACAACACGGTATCTACGTATATTTTATTGTCAAAACTTAAGTGAGGCTTAGCCCTCTATCATTTCATTACCAAGTCAATCAATGTTAAAAAATTATATGGTTCTCCAGCAATGAAAATTAAATGCTTCAGTTGGTACGGAAGCACAGAATTCTGATTTAATCAACTGTAATTCCTCATAAGGAAAGCATTAGGTTAAGTTCATTGTGATGGAAAGTTGCAGACAGCAGCTTGTGCTTAGTTTCATGACTGTACAAAAGCAATGTACTGCTTGCTTCTTAAAAAGGGTAGTCTACTGCTTTTTTAAAAAATTACAAACCAATCCGCCTGACAATTGCTGTGACCCATGGGCTGCTGTGTGCTGGAGAGGTTCAGCTTGTAACAATACAATTTTTCTCCATATGGGCAGTAAGATTTTGTCTTCCTGCTGGTTTGATTACTTCATTGTGGCAGGCTTTCCCAAGCGAAAATGGTCCCAGATGGGACACATTATTCGAAGTGCTTGATTGCAGAATTTTTTCTAATGAAGCTATCAGTATATTTTGTAACTCAGTAAACCGGTCAGACAAAGACGGGATAGAGAAAGCAAAAATCTGGAATAATTTGTGGTCAATACTGCAAAACATAGGGTAGATGACCCAGACCACATTTCCAATGGCAGTACTCAAGGTTTAGAGAAAGACACATTATGTCATTAGGTTGGTGTTAGAATAGCATTCTGTTTACTAATGATTTATCAGCAGAAGTTAACATTAGGGATTTTTAAGGATGGCAACACTTAATAAAGCTAACATTTAATCACAATGCCTTAAGATTCTGAAGTCTGCTTTTGTCCTTCTAAAGAATAAACTGTTACAGAAAAGCAATAGCAACAGCAAAACCTTCATTTTATTAAAAAAAAATCATCTACAACTTGAACATTCGAATTTTTTCGCAGAAACATATGAAGATCTATATGTGGTCTTCTTAATTTGACTTAAACATTTCTAAGAATAGGGAACAGCCACCAGGTCAAATGACTCGTTTTCTCAATTCTTTATCTCTGCATCTATGCATTCATCTTCTAGACTCAGTTATAGATTCTGTTCCAATAACTTACCAAAAGATTATGACTATAAGAGTGATTAAGTTCCAAATGACTTTCCTTCCAGCTCAAAACTGACCAGGCAAGGATATTTGCGAGAGTTTTCTTGGTTGTCTGTTGTAACATTTTGGAAGCAGCTGTTTCTGCTAATCTTCCACTTTCCAACAAGAAACTGGAAAAACCTCGTGGAAGTTGATTAAAACTTAAATTATATCCCAAGGTGCTCGAACACTTACCAGGGTGAATAAACTGCTTGCATCAAACCTGTCAGTTGTGTACATTGTCTTGAAAATTTGAATTATATCACACTAAAGTGTCTTTGACGATTATATATATTCCAGATACATATATTCCAGAAGATGGTTTAAGACCTCATGTAGCACTAAACAAACACTTTTAATTGGCATTTTTATCCCTAATGCAAACCTGTATTTATCTTTTTAAATTATAGTTAAGCACTACACTCTCAAAATTGTGTGGCATTTCCCAATTAAGATGCAGTGCAAAACAAGTACTATTCAACCTTCGTAAACATGTTCCACAACTGAGTGAGATCATGGCTGACTTGTATCATCATTCTTACAGAAGAACTTATGAATTAGGTGTAAGAGGAAAAACTCATTGACATTTTCTGTAGTGCTGGTCATTTCTCCAGCCTGCTGAGACTGGTTTAAACTGGGTGTTAATCTTGGGCCAGGCTGGCATGGAATGGTGTCACAGCCACCACTGCTGGTCTTGTGGGGTTGGGATGGATGGGGAGAAAAAGTGCCATGTTGGGACCTTCCCTACCAGCAAGACTTCCAGGGCCTTGCATACAAAACAGGGCAACAATTTTCCGCCTGTCTGCTACATCGGGGGCAAAAATCAGCAACCATAGAGGACAGCTCCAGACAGACACAGTGTTTGTCCAGATGTACAAAGGGCTTTTGAAGATAACATGGGTGCAAAGGATGCCAGTGAATTCTCAGATAATGGCCGAGTGACTTGTTGATCCAGATACAGCATGTGGTAAACTGCAGCAGCAATCAGATGTGAGATTCCATAGGGGCATGATGGGTAATTAATGAGGCAAGCTTGGTAAGCCATGGCGAGAAAACACGCTTGTCTCATGGTACCAAAACCTCCAAAAAATTCAACAAAACTTAGACTTAGCCAACAAAAGTAAGGTTCAACCCAATGTTTCCACCATCTTTTGAGGATGAAAGTTCCCATCACTCTATGTGAAAATAAAATGTCTTTATCTCTGACTTAAATAGATGGTCTCTTATTTTTGAACTGTGAGTCCTACTCCTAAATGTTTGCAAAAGAGGAAGCATCACTCTCCCATCCACCCTGTAGAGATGTCTCAGCATCTTTCATGGCTCAATCAAATGCCTCTTTTCTAAGTTCCAGTAGATTCATGCCTATGCTGTTCACCTTTTCATCAAAAGGCAATGTGCATATTCCAGGTATTAGTTTGGTAAATCCTCTCTGAACTGCTTTAATGTGTTTACATCGTTCCTTAAAGAAGGAGACCAGTACTGTACACATTCTTCCAAATGTGGTCTCACCACTCACCCAAATAACTGAAATATAAACTCCTACTTTTGTACTCAACACTCCTAACAAAAAACAACTTCCAATAATGGCTTTCCTCATTACCTGCTGTCCCTGCATCATAACTTTTTGCAATTTATGTACTTGGATATCCAGATCCCTCTGCATTCAGAGCTCTGCAATCTCATTTTCGGATAATATCCTTAATTTCCCTTCTTCCTGTCAAGGTGGACAACCGCACATTTTCCCATGTTATACTCCATTTGCCAGATCTTTTCCTGCTCACTTCATTGATTCATATATCTTTGCAAATTCCTTATATCCTCTTCACAAATTACTTTCCTACCTATCCTTGTATCGTGACCAAACTAAGTTAGCTGACCTTTGGTCCCTTCATCTGAGTCATTTGTCATAAATTGTAAAAAGCTGATGACACAACACTGATCCCTGTGGCGTACCACATTTTCCATCTTTCCAATCATAAAATGACCCATTTATGTCTAC
Organism: Stegostoma tigrinum; assembly: GCF_030684315.1. Classification (NCBI taxonomy): domain Eukaryota; kingdom Metazoa; phylum Chordata; class Chondrichthyes; order Orectolobiformes; family Stegostomatidae; genus Stegostoma; species Stegostoma tigrinum. The sequence continues at coordinate 21,217,980 of NC_081371.1, read as the reverse complement.
TCCATTTCCTGTTTGTTAGCTAAGCCTCCATCCATGTCAACATATCACCCATACACAGTTCCACAGAGTCCTTTGATTTGGCAATTTATCAAATGTCTTCTGAAAATCTGTGCACTGAATAGTACATCCACTGAATCCCTTTATCCATTGGAATTGTGTGTTATTTTCCATTCAAATAGAATCTACCCTGAATCTAAGGAACTTTAGAAAACTAAAAACAATTCATCAACTATCTGAGTAACAACTTCCTTTAAAACCAAGGGATAAAGTCCAGTATGATCCTGGAACTTGCCAGTCCACAGCTCCAAAAATTTACTCAGTGCCACATCCCCAGTGATGGCAATGTTGCGACTGTACCTTCAATTCCCTTCAATTTCCTGATTTACAGGTCTTCTTGGGATGTTACTTCTATATTCCACAGTGAAAACCATTGCAAAGTACATATTCAATTCACCTACCATCTCCTTATCTTCCAATATTAATTCCCCAGACTCATTCTTTACAGGGCCAACATTCATTTTGTTAATGGGTTTCTTTTTTCAATATCTATTGAAACTTTGGCTATCTGTTCATACATTTTTAGCTACCTTTCTATGATAATCAAATTTTCCTGTATTATTAATTTTTTTGTTAGTCATTGCTGATATTTATATTCTGGCCTGTTACTCCTCTTCATACAATTCTATGTTTTTTTTTCTTGAAGTATACTATTAGCTTTAACTTTTCTGGTTCACCATGGATGGTGGCCCCTCCACTTGGATATGTTCTTTCCAGTTAGAATTTATCTATCTTGAGTGTTCTGAAATATTCTTTTACGTGTCTGCTACTGCATATCTATTTACCTAAGCTGTAATGGTGCCCAACCTATGGCCACAAACAGCCCATCAGAGGACTTCATATGGTTTGATGGCGGCCATTTCCTGAAATTGTCGTCACCGACTGGCAGTGCCTGGCCACTGGGCTTTCAACCTTCCAAATCACAGATGACATGGAGTGAGATCTGCTGCCTCTCAAAGCAGTGCAGCGGCATAATTGGTGGAGGAAACAATCTCAGGTCCAGAAGCAGGGCTGTTTCATTCTTAGATTGATGAAACCTTGATTAGAACACCGACCTTTCTTTTTACAGCAGAGAGAGGCGGGAGCTGGGCAGAAGTGAGGTCGGAGCAGAGAGGCTGTTGGGAAGGTAAGTGATTGCTATTTAAGTAGGTATGTTCTAAGCTCCAGGTCCTTCACGGTAGGGCCTCCCTCCCAACCTATTCCTCTAACCTAAGAGTCCACAGACTCGCAGCAAAAAGAAAGGGTTGAGGTAAGTGCCTGGTGAGAAAAGTGCAAGTCTTTGGCTCAGGAGTCTTTAGCGAAGAAGCTGAGTGAGGAGATTACGCCACAGTTGAAGAGGGTAAAGACATGACCACCAAACTGATTCAGTGTGCTGCGTGCATGATGTGAGAGGTCAGGGACACTGATGGTGCTTCTGGCTCCTATAGCTGTGGAAAGTGTGTCCACATTCAGCTTCTGAAGGAGCACATTGCAGCACTGAAGAAAGAACTAGATGACCTCAGGCTTATCCGAGAAAACAACAGTTTTCTGGACAGGACCAGAAGAGGGAAGGGGGATGATGATGAGGAAGGAAGAGATGCTTAAAGTACAAGAACTCCGGGGGAAGTACCTCTCGTAAAAAGGTTGACTGACTTGGAAACTGTCGAGACAGACGTCACCGCCAGTCTGAGAGGCGGACAGGTCTGCGAGTTTAAAACTGGCGTTGAGGCAGAGCTGAGGATTAAGACATCATGGAGAGCTGTGGTAATAGGAGACTCCATAGTGAGAGAGGCCGAAAGGGTTTTCTGTGGCAACAGGCGGGATTTGAGGTTGGTGTGTTGCCTTCCTGGTGCCAGGATCCAGGACGTCACCGACAAATTGCAGGGAATCCTTAAGGCAAAGGTGAAGAGCCAGAGGTGGTGCATGTCGGCACAAATGATGTCAGGAAGAAGAGGAGGGACATTCTACAGCGGACTTCAGAGAACTCGGAAGAAAGCTGAAAAGCAGGACTTCCAGGGTGGTTATCTCCGGTTTGCTTCCAGTTCCTCGGGCTGGAGAGGGCAGAAACAGGGAGATAATGGACTTGAATGTGTGACTGAGGAACTGGTGCAGGAAGCAAGGATTTACATTCTTGGATCACTGGGGTATGTTTTGGGGGAAGGATAAATTGTACAAGAGGGACAGGTTGCACCTTAATAGGTGGGGGACCAGCATTCTGGCAGGCAGGTTTGCCACTGCAACGCAGGTGTGTTTAAACTACGTAGTGGCGGGGGGGGGACAAACTGGAAATTTAAGATTGAAGTTAAAGGGAAAGTGAGAATAAGAGAAGTTAAGAAAGACAACAGAATCAACGGAGCAGAAAACTCAAGAAGGGATCGTATAGTACGGCCAAGTGAAATAGGGATTGATAGGAAGGGTGAGGGAGAAACAAATTAAAAGTATTATATATGAATGCACGAAGCATAAGAAATAAGGTGGATGAGCTTGAGGCTCAGTTGGAAATTGGCTGGTACGATGTTGTGGGGATAAATGTGACGTGGTTTCAAGTGGACAGGGCCTGGGAAATGAATATTCAAGGCTATACGTGCTATCGAAAGGACAGACTGACAGGCAGAGGGGGAGGGGTGGCCCTGTCCGTGAGGAATGATATTCAGTCCCTTCGAGGGGGTACACAGAATCAGGAGATGTAGAATCAGTACGGATAGAGCTGAGGAATTCTAAGGGTAGAAAGACCCTAATGGGAGTTATCTACAGGCCCCCAAACAGTAGTCTGGATGTAGGGTGCAAGTTGAATCAGGAGTTGAAATTGGCCTGTCGCAAAGGTATTACTACAGTTATTATGGGGGCTTTCAACATGCAGGTAGACTGGGAGAATCAGGATGGTACTGGACCCCAAGAAAGGGAGTTTGTGGAGTGCCTCTGAGATGGATTCTTAGAACAGCTGGTACTGGAGCCGACCAGGGAGAAGGCAATTCTGGATCTGGTGTTGTGCAACGAAGCAGATTTGATCAGGGACCTCGAAGTAAAGGAGCCATTAGGAGGTAGTGACCATAATATGATAAGTTTTAATCTGCAATTTAAAAGGGAGAAGGGAGACTCGTAAGTGTCAGTACTGCAGTTGAACAAAGGGAACTATGGAGCTATGAGGGAGGAGCTGGCCAAAGTTCAATGGTACAATACCCGAGCAGGGATGGCAGTGGAACAACAATGGCAGGTATTTCTGGATATAATGCAGAAGGTGCAGGATCAGATCATACCAAAGAGGAAGAAAGATCCTAAGGGGAGGCAGGGGTGGCCATGGCTGATGAGGGAACAGCAACAGAAGATAACTAAAAAGGCAATACGCAGAGAAAAAATGAGGTACGAAGGCAAACTGGCCAAAAATATAAAGGAGGATAGTAAAAGTTTTTTTAGGTATGTGAAAAGAAAAAAAATGGTTAAGACTAAAATTGGGCCCTTGAAGTCAGAAACGGGTGAATTTATTATGGGGAACAAGGAAATGGCAGAAGAGTTGAATAGGTACTTTGGATCTGTCTTCACTAGGGAAGACACAAACAATCTCCCAGATGCTATAGTGGCCGAAGGACCTAGGGTAATGGACGAACTGAAGGGTATTTATATTAAGCAGGAAATGCTGTTGGATAGACTGTTAGGTCTGAAGGCTGATAAGTACCTGCGACCTGATGGTCTGCATCCCAGGGCACTTAAGGAGTTGGCTCTAGAAATTGTGGACGCATTGGTAATCATTTTCCAATGTTCTATAGATTCAGGATCAGTTCCTGCGGATTGGAGGGTGGCTAATGTTGTCCCACTTTTCAAGAAAGGAGAGAGACAGAAAGCAGGGAATTATAGACCAGTTAGCCTGATGTCAGTGGTGGGAACGATGCTGGAGTCAATTATAAAAGATGAAATTACGACTCATTTGGGTAGCAGAAACAGGATGGGTCAGAGCCAGCATGGATTTACGAAGGGGAAATCGTGTTTGACTAATCTTCTGGAATTTTTTGAGGATGCAACTATGAAGATGGATAAGGGAGAGCCAGTGGATATAGTGTACCTGGACTTTCAGAAAGCCTTTGATAAAGTCCCACATAGGAGATTAGAGAGTAAAATTAGGGCACATGGTGTTGGGGGCAAAATACTGACTTGGGTTGAAAATTGGCTGGCTGACAGGAAGCAAAGAGTAGTGATAAACGGGTCCCTTTTGGAATGGCAGGCGGTGACCAGTGGGGTACCGCAAGGGACTGCAGCTGTTTACAATATACATTAATGATATAGATGAAGGCGTTAAAAGTAATATTAGCAAATTTGCTGATGACACAAAGCTGGGTGGCAGTGTGAAACGTGAGGAGGATGCTATGAGAATACAGGGTGACTCGGACAGGATAGGTGAGTAGACGGATGCATGGCAGATGCAGTTTAATGTAGCTAAATGTGAGGTTATCCACTTTGGTGGCAAGAACAGGAAGGCAGATTACTATCTAAATGGAGTTAAGTTAGGTAAAGGGGAAGTACAACGAGATCTAGGTGTTCTTGTAGATCAGTCAATAAAAGCAAGCATGCAGTGAAGAAAGCTAATGGCATGCTGGCCTTCATAACAAGAGGAACTGAGTATAGGAGCAAAGAGGTCCTTCTGCAGCCATACCGGTCCCTGGTGAGACCACACCTGGAGTGTTGTGTGCAGTTTTCGTCTCCAAATTTGAGGAAGGACATTCTTGCTATTGAGCGAGTTCAGCGTAGGATCACGAGGATAATTCCCAGAATGGCGGGACTATCATATGTTGAAAGACTGGAGCAACTGGGCTTGTATATACTTAAGTTTAGAAGGATGAGAGGGGATCTGATTAAGACATACAAGATTATTAAGAGATTGGACATTCTGGAGGCAGGAAGCATGTTTCTTCTGATGCGCAGTCCAGAACCAGAGGGCACAGTTTCAGAATAAGGGGTAGGCCATTTAAAACAGAGTTGAGGAAAAACTTCTTCAGCCAGAGAGTGGTGGATATATGGAATGCTCTGTCCCAGAAGGCAGTGGAGGCCAACTCTCTGGATACTTTCAAGAAAGAGATGGATGGAGCTCTTAAAGATAGTGGAATTAAGGGTTATAGGGATAAGGCAGGAACAGGATACTGATTGTGGATGATCAGCCATGATCATAATGAATGGTGGTGCTGGCTCAAAGGGCCGAATGGCCTACTCCTGCACCTATTGTCTACTGTCTCTTCAACTTATAAATCTGAAAGGAATAAAGACCAAGGTCATACAAGCTAGAAACATAGAATCCCTACAGTGCAGACAGAAGCCGTTTGGCCCATCCATTTTGCACTGACCCTCTGCACAGCATCCCATCGAGATCCATCCTGTCCCTGTATATACTACTTAGCTTGATCATCCCTGGACACTAAGGGGCATTGTAGCACTGCCATTCCACCTAACCTGCAAATGTTTAGGCTATTGGAGGAAACCAGAGCACCCAGCAGAAATCCATGCAGACAGGGGGAGAATGTGTAAACTCCACACAGACAGTCACCCAGGGGCAGAATCAAATCCAAGTCCCTGGCACTGTGAGGCAGCAGTGCTGCTCATAAATTAGTCTCGCTTCATAAATTTGCCTTGAAGCTCTTATATCATTCTAATCAACATGCACTGCTGTATTCCTCTGGGGCTGTTTGAGAAAGGTTTATTTCATGATTTCACTCATTACTAAGTAATATAGCTATAATTTGAAAACTTTGGTCTGGATATCTCTCAGCAGAGAAAATATTAATGTGTACACTCTGTCAAATGCTTCTATTTCAAACCCTGGACTAGACCACCCCTCAAACTTCTAAATCTGAAAGCTATTCTGATTTATTACATTTTATTTAATTTATTTTATTCAATTTTTATTAATCTATTGTCTTAATTAACTGAAATAGCTAAATCTTTCTGAAGGTGCTTGTCCCTTTATTATTATTTGCCTGCCTACTTTAATTCTCACTTTGATTTAACAAAACTTAAAAGTTCCATACCTTCACTCAAAGGGAGAAAACCAGAATTCAGGAGTATATACTGAAGTAATGAGAATACTAAGGATAAATCCTAGGGCACAAAATATTCTTTTTGTAGTTCCTTTCTCATCTAACAATTCCCATTTATGTATGCTGTTTCCTGTTTCAATTCAATTTCCATTCACAGCCATATTTCACCTTCTATTTTGCAACTTGGTACCTTTACATGAAATGATGATATGAAATTATCCTAAACTTTTCGTTACATTCCTTACCTATTCTACAAAAGGTGCAGGTCAGTTTCAGCACACCAAACGTGCTTCTTTGAGCTGACCTGATTTGAATTCATCAGTATTTGTCAATCATAGGAAGAGCATGGCCTTTCTCGCAGCATCTTATTGTGTTTGTTTCATCCCTGCATTTCATTTTCAATATATGCTCCTGTTTCAGCCTGATGTTAATGTAAATACTCCATCCTTATAAGTATTCTAAGAAATTTGTAGGCTCCAAAAAATGGCAAAGATCTAAAGCAAATGGCACCTTTTTTTTATGATTCAGGTTCATTAAGGATGATCTATTTTTGATTAATTTCCAATGTCTTTAAAGAAATTATGCACTTCTAAGTTTCAATCAAAAAGACCTCAAAATAATTTGAAAAAAAAATTCTAAAGCTAACATCAAAACTGTTAGTCTGTGATTTTGTATTTGTCTCAATCCATAGCCTCAAGAATCTTTATATAGTATCGTACATCCATTTTTAATCAAACCCCCACCAACTCCACTATCCCCATAGGAGTCTGCTCCTCTGACTCTTGGCTTGTATGTAGACCACTTCCATGCCTTTACTACCCCTGCAATTAGCAACAATATCTTCATATATCAATGCTGTATGCTCTACGATTTCTAGTCTAAACTCCTCCATACCTCCCCCTTCGACGTTATAATTCTGTTTAAAACTAAGTTCCCATTCTTTTATGTCCTTCCTTGGCTTGCTGTCCATTTTTGTTGAACTACTCCACAATGGAACTCCAAGGAGCATTCATCCACCAGAAATGTGCTGTATTTTTGCAATGTCTTTGATGATTTGCAGTGACAATCAATGCAGACTCCTGTCCACATATATTATTATTTTTGGTAATTGGTGGTATCATGAGATATCTATCGGAAAACCACATTAAGCCATCCATCTCTAGCATGGAAGAAGCCTCTTGCGAGCATGTATACTTACTGAAGTAGAAAAGGAGATAGTATAAAGTCCTGAACAAAATATAAATTTTGCATGGGCCATGTATTTTTATTTTGTTTGTTTAAAAGCTGGGAACTGAAATAAGAATGAGCTGTTTTAAAAATCAGTATTTTAAACAGTGTCTGCAGTTTTGAAAGCAAGTAGGTGGCAACAAGCAGCTGACTGGCTTACAAACCAGGCTTACTTATGACTGATGGAGACCTTTGTGCATGCCAACACCTGTGTGATTGGTTCTCAAGTGATTGCGCAGCTTGGAGATGGGAAACAGAGAGAGATGGAAGGGGGAAAGGGAGAGAGATGGAAGGGGGAAAGGGAGAGAGAAAGAGAGAGGGGGCAGAGAGAAAACTATGCAATCAAAACATGCCATAAACTGGAATGATGTGATAGGTGCCTATCTGTGTGTGTGTTCATTAGATTCTGGTTCAGCACAGAAACCAAGCCAATGCCTTCTGTCATTCTCAGTCTCAAAATGAGGTAAATAAGGGAACTTTGCATATCTTATAGAATCTTTAATTTTTGTGACGACTTGGGGAATAATTTCCGGTGTACTACTTTGTGAATTGTAACAATTGAAGTTATTCAGACCAAGTGGCAGTTCTTTCCAACCATTGGAAGTGACAATTATAATGGGGAAACTGACAGGCTGCTCATGTTGCTTATTTCCAACTTCAATGTAAGTTGACAACAAAGTTTTGCCTGCAATTTGTTTGTATAGTGAGGTGCTTATCTTTGTCCAATGCAGACACGATCGGCCACATTGGCCTTTTGCTGTGCTGTGCTGTGCTGTAGGCCTCACAACTCTGACTCTATGTGCTTTAGCGCAATCTGAAAGAGGTTTTAATCATAGAATCCCTACAATGTGGAAACAGGCCTTTCGGCTCAACAAATCCACACCAACTCACCCAGATCCATCCCCCTCTCACCCATCTAATCTACACATCCTTAAACACTATGGGCAATTTAGCATGGCCAATCCACCTAGTCTGCACATCTTGGGAGGAAATTGGAACACCCAGAGGAAACCCATGCAGACATGGGGGAGAATGCTCAAATTCCAGACAGACAGTCACCTGAGGGTAGAATCAAACCTGGGTCCCTGGTGCTGTGAGGCAGCAGTGTTAACCACTGGCCACCATGCTGCCCCAGCAAAAGCACCACTGGGAAATGAACTCAATTATTATAAATAATAATATTTGTGAACCAGAGGCTACATTGATTGTCTGACTATTAATTATAGCCAACTTTCCTGGCCACCTACATGTGCAATTTGCAAACAACTCTTTCATTTACTCTCACTTTACCGGCAGAAAATGCCATGGATCTGGACTTCCTTCAATACCTAGAAGTAATTAAAAGCATAGATCCAAATGATATTTTTCAAATCATTTTGAGACCTATAAAACTAAACTCGAAGTTGTACAATTTGTTAAACGATAGCACTGTTATACCCTCAAGACTCGAGAAATTCAAGCATGTTTTTAAAGCATACTTTCTGATCCAATTTTTAAAATGGATTTCAGCTGCACTAAATCATGGTTGCTGCTGACCAGGTGATTCAGGTTGACTATGATTTCTTGAAAGTTTTAATCAGCAGGTAACACCACAGAGCTCTGACATCATCCTCCTGGAATCTCATTCCTTTGCGTTGTGTGGGACTTGCAGTGATTAAACACAAAAGCTTATAGATCTCCCTAGCTGGTTCTGAACAAAAGTGAGCTACTGAAATTTATTTTGCCTGAAGTAGCATTAATGGTGCATCATTCACCGCATACAAAAATTTTGACAAGTCATAGAACTTTAACCATGTTATCCCTATGGAAGTACAAACTGCTCCATTCATCTCAGGTGAATACTTGACCCCTAACTACAGGATTAGACAACAATAGCAGAGTTCAAACCGACTCCTTAAAAGACAGGTGACATTATAAACTAACCCCCATTCCGTCAACAACCCCCAACCTCTGCAAGGTTCAAATGCAGTCCCTGTGCAGCATTGCTTCAGTCTTCAAGTTCATTGCTAATATCCAGTCTGCCTGCAATTAGCCCTCTGCTGGAAAAACAGACTCCACGTTCAAGCCTGACTCAAGTTTAACCTCTTGAGAGTTTCTGGAGAAATCATAAATTCACCTAAAACATGGAACAACATGATCATAATGTGCCTTTGTAAACTTCAAAACGAAGCCCAAAACTTCAGCCAACTGCAACCATCTGAAAATGTAGTCCAATGGAAATGAACCTCCACTGGACACTGACTTTCTGGTCTTGACAAAACGTCATGTGAATTAAAGTTCACATCTTTCATTTTTGCCCTTTTTGTATTTTGCCATTGTACCCTCTCCCCTTTCCTTATCTTTTTCTCTCTTCCTTACATACTTGTGTGTGCACGTGCTGTGACAAACATCCCCTGGGTTTCAAGCCATCTGCTTTAAACCCCAAGGTGTGTTTGTTGCAGGTCATTCAAACTTTGAACTTCACAAACACAGGTTGTGTGTGGGAACATTATACAGCTTATTTCAAAAAGGCAAAATAAATTTAAAAACAAAAACATCTTTTCTAATGACCAGACAAGGAGAAAACTAAAAGGATTTCATTTACCTCTCTCCCCTAATCCGTAACAATATACATAAACAAAAAGGAATCATGTTTAATTAGTGTAAGAGTAAAGGAGTTCAGAAAAAAGTACAAAGTGCTGGAGAATCTCAGCAGGTCTGGCAGTATCTGTGGGGAGAGAAAATGAGTTGATGTTTCAGGGCTGACATGTCTCCACTTCAGGAGAAGCTATATCAGGTCAGAAACGTTAATTCAGTTTCTTATTCCACAGATGTTTCAGATCTGCTGAGTTTCTCCAGTACTTTCTGTTTTAGATTTCCACGACTTTGCAGTATTTTACATTGAAATGAGGTCAAGACCCTTACTTCAGATCCCTGCTTTTTCTTAAATAATAGAGGAGCTTTACTATTGTGACAGGTACTGAAGTGTTCTGGCTTGAAAGAAAATCTTGTGCATAATGGACTGATTTTATGGGATATATATGTATGTATTACCCCAGTGATTATTCATCAAAAAAGCAAGAGCAATGCTGGGAAACACAGGCATGTTAAGGAGCATCACCATCGTATGAGTCACATGTTTATGTGCAGCAATGCTCATTCTAACACATCAGAGTGGAAGTTGTACGCAACCAGTGATTCTGGTGAAATTCAGTACACATCTGTGCCTCATTTGAAGTTCCCACTCAAACTTATTTCTATATCTCCAAACACAAAATTGGCCACGCACCAGTGCAATGAGGCAGTGCTTTAAAATGACATTTTAGAACAATTTGCTTTAAGAAATATTTCTCTATCTATATATATATATATATATATATATATATATATAAGCACGATAACTTTGTAAAATTGGAAATTTGATTAATATAGTTGGAGAAAGTTTTATCATAAAAACAAGCATTATAAAGTCAGTATTAATCTACCACTTATGAGTAACTCAGTTTAAGTCTTTGAAAATTACTTAAAATATTACAAAACTGTTTTAGTTAAATTAGGATACAACAGTGAGTCCTTAGTAAATAAAAGATGCAGCCTAATTTTGCAGCCTCCTCAAAACGGCGCACACTAGTGCTAACAGTGGGAATTCCTTATTTTGCCATGTTTCTCTGATAAAGTTATTGTGGCTAAACAGGATTGTTTCACAGAAGTAATTATTTAATATTATTTCTGTATGATAACATAGAAACAGTTCAAAGTTATAAGTACATCAGTTCCAAACTGTTGATAATTGGTGAGGTTCCATAATGTCACAGCTGCACTCACAAACCTATAACCTGAGTTAAAGAGGAAGCTAACATGTTTTCTTCTAGGCAGAAATGAGTTATTTACATCCATGTGATTTGTTGTTAAAGTTAGGGAATAAAAACAATATACTGGAAAACTCTATTCGTGTCAATTCCATTTAAATAATGCTATAAAATCACACTCAATTTAATCCAACTACCACCATTTTTCTATTATTAATTTTCCAAAGCTTTGTGCATAATTATGTGCCAACAGCACTTTTTTTTCCATACAATACCTTAAGCCTTTTGTACCACCGGGTTTAGTACCAGGAAAAGGTTTTTGGGTTGTTAGTTTTGAATCATGTCCAATTTTTCTCTCCATAACAGTTAAGACCTCAGTAAAGACTAAAAACGTGCTTAGCGACATTTTTGTTAGAATCTGAAGACTCAAGTATTTAGTAAATGAACTAAAATAAAAGGAGAAACCACAAGGTTCATGTTTTGAACCAGAAGAATTTTACTTACCAAAATTAAAGAATATGAATACATACTATACTCCATTTGCACTAGTGTCATTGTTACTTATAACATTGTTACTTATTCTCTCAATCAAACTTCTGAACTCAAATTTCCTTCTACATCATTAAATTTACACCCCAAAACTCAAGTCAGATATTTATCTGAAATTAATGATTGACCCACTTGACCTGGGTACCATTTCAAAGTTTTTCGTAAGGAAAGAGTGTTCTTTGGCCTTCCATTACTTAAGACGAGGCTATCCATTCAAATCTGCTTCAATCATCCCACCATTATAGACTCCTGTGAAACACAAGTGGTGCTAGCATCTTCAGTACAACTACTTCATGTCAGAGGTCTACGATTTCTACTTTCTTTCACTTGAGAATCTTGCATCTAATACTCTCTCTCTCCCTGTCTCATCTCATCTTGGCTGTGTCGAGAAATTCTGTACAAAGGTTTTAAATTCTCTTCACCAAACATTTTAAATTCTCTTCGCCAGCGTATGGAATTTTGAATGAACTTTGCTCGAAGTAGACATCTTTTACTTTGCAACTAAATTATTTCAAACTATGATGTCACATGCTGATTTCCTGGAAGCCAGATGCTTTAGCAGAAGTCATCTGAAGAGGAACAAGCTCTTAAAGCAACCAATACATATCCTACACAGTGCATTAACACTGCAATTTATTATGACCAGGGGCTGAATCTTCCTATATTTTGGCTAGGTGTCAACCTTAGTGGATTGCCTGAAGTGTTTCTTCTGTGAGCCCTGATGAATTCCCTCATGCAATTGTCTACTGCTGACCATAATAGCCTTAATTATTCATGAACAATGAATTAATTATTAACCTATAAACATGCATCTGGCATCCACAGTACCCAGGTCACATAACTTTGCATTCCACCACAGAGATGGAAGTGTTTACATATACTAAGGCCTTTTCGTGGCCCCAGCACACCATTTCTAACATGACAAACCAGGAACTGCCTTTGACAATGTGTTGCTCACCAAAAATTCAAGGCAATGGCTTACAAAGGGAAGTTGGCACTCTGGTTTGTGGACCAGGGCTTGAAGGCCATCTTCTTTTTACAGGACCTCATTGGAGACAGGGGCATCAGATGCTGCCAGGCTAGTCAAAGATAGCCACTCAGATAAGTGCAGGGTCCACAATCAAAAGAAAGGTGCAGCAATGCTGTAAGAAGGTTACTGACCTTTATCATCTGCCAAGAATAAGTGCCACTATCTTCTGTCTGCTACCTCTCAGTTCCTTTAACTCTGCAACGGCACACATCTAGCACCAAAGCTCATGTTCTACCACTCTCACTACTGCATACTGAATCTTTCCTCAACGGGTCTCACACAAAAATGAGTTTTTCAGCCACCTGAGATGCCTACTAACTCATTTGGGATACCTCACCATTTTTCCTGCTCTTGCATCAATGCTGACACCTCTTCCAACTGCTTTCATTTCATTCAAACCCTCCTTTTGACTCATTGTAGAAGAAAATGGTCAAAAATAGGGCTAAAAGGGCCAGAATTAGCATGTCATCTCATCTGCTATGTGAGGAAATATCTAGAGCACATGGGAGTGCAGTGTTTCTGTTCTGAATGTCTGACAGGAAAACCCCCGGACTGAGATAGCTTGATGTTCTTTATTAAGCATGGTATCACCCCAGAAGACTATAATCCACTTCATTTGATTAAAAGCTACACCCTTAGACTTTCAGACAAGGACACCTGATTGAAGTACATGCAGTGTGCTTGCCACATAGACTGATATCACATACTATAGGCGTGACATTGATGCAGCAATATGTCTGCCCCTTGACTGTTCAGTGCTGGCAAACTTTTTTTTCTTTTTTCATTCATGGTTTGAGGGCTCTGCAGGCCAAGCAGCATTTATTGCCCATCCCTAACTGCCAAGAGGGGAGTTAAGAGTCAACCACATTGCTGTGGGTTTGGAGTCACATTTAGACCAGACTGGTAAGAATAGCATTTTCCTCCCCGAAAGGACATTAGTGAACCAGATGGGTTTTTCTGACAATCGACAATGGATTCATGGTCATCATTCGGTTCTTAATTCCACATGTTTATTGAATTCAAATTCCACCATCTGCTATGGTGGGATTCAAACCCGGGTCCCCAGAGCATTATCTGGGTCTCTGGGTTAACAGTCCAGTGAAAATACCACTCGGCCATTGCCTGTCATCATTAGCTGGAGAATAGCAATGTGCATTTAGATTAGGTAACATCAGTTAATATTAGTCAGTTAATATATGTAAATAGGACAGCAGCCACTTGCTCGTGAAATTCTCATCTAGTCATTGAAACCTTAGAGGGAAATTTGGACATTTTCTTCTCAACATCAAGAATCTCATTTTTCCATTCTGTACTTTCCCAACCTCCCTGTTTTTGCTGATATTGTTCAGATTTTGGGAAGATTCCACCAAATATCTTGAAATGGGTCAGTTATTTTCCAGATGACAAACTGCCTGACTTTCTGTCTTCACTCAAAGATAAAATTGCTATGAGGCTATAAATTCTGAACGAAATGGTAATGAATTACAAGGGAAGGCAAGCCAATGATGCCGTGTGTGTGCACAAGTAAGCATGAAGTGACTGAGGTCCAAGAAAAACAAGAGTCATGAGATACACCCTGTTCCAATGGTGGGTGTCTGGCCCTGCACACACATGCTTGTATGTCTCTTGGCCTGCAGGAACCTTATAACATAGAGTGTTGATGAGCTCCAAAGCACAGTAGTGAATTACTGAACTGTATTAAAGATAGTTCGAGGAATTCCATGAAGAAGTGGTGACACTGGTTCTTTGCCAATGTTGACTTTTGTGGACAAAGGGTAGAGGTACGCTTGGACCATGCCACAAAACATTTGGGAATGACATAGATTCTGAGAAGATATCAACAAACTGTAGTTGCTTGGGAACCTCTCTGATTTCAAGTCAGGAATTTGACTCATTGAGCTTGTCGTCATTAGCTGGGAGAATAGCAACCTGCATATCGAATAGGTGCTATCAGCTAATATTAGTCAGTTAATACATGTAAATAGGACACCAGCCACTTGCTCGTGAGATTCTCATCTAGTCATTGAAACCTTAAAGGGAAATTTGGACTTTTTCTTCTCAACATGAAGAATCTCATTTTTCTATTCTGTACTTTCCCAACTTCCCTGCCACTGCCAATTTTGTTCATATTCTGGGAAGATTCTACCGAATATCTTGAAAAGACTTATTTTCCAGATGCTGCATCAGCTTCACTATATAGAACATAGAACATAGAACAGTACAGCACAGAACAGGCCCTTCAGCCCACAATGTTGTGCCGACTGTTTCATGAAGCATTGTCAAAAAAAAGCACTACATATTCCATCCAGTACAACACTGGAATGTGCCTTACTGAACACAATTTCATAAAGCTACATCAATATTTTAGGCAAAATGAGACCAGTGGAATTAAGTACACCTTTACATATAAAGAATATATAGGCGACAAAATTGAATTGTGTTGCATCCACATAATGTGCACACACTTCTGGTGTGGACCATGTCAAACTTTATTATGATATGGGCATCATCATGGGCATGAGAAGCATATGCTGTAAATATGCAGTCAGTACATTGTGTCCCAATCAACATATAATGCTAATTGGACACCATCGCTATTATTTTCAAATATGTTACTCAAACTAGCTCTTTCCCTCAAACATGTGCGGTTGAAAATGCATGCATTGGTTGGAAGACTTTCCCACCAGCACTATTTAAAGGGATCATCAGCAACAATTGACAATGTTTCATCAGAACAATGGTTAACACCGATGCCACTCATTGTAAAATTACCGATTAAACAAAAGTGAAAAGTCAAATGTCTCAAGCATATCGCAACCAGTTGTATATTAGTGAATTGAAAAATCCTAAAGCTTATCATCTTAATGTCAGCTGGCTCCACATGTATGTATGCCATGAAAATTAGGAAACGCCTTAGAAATAAAATTCTATTAGGAATGAGCTCTCTTGGGGAATGCAACCTCAACCTCATGCGGCATTTCTCTTTTGGTTGCATTTAAGGCCAACATCTTTGCTGGGTGGAGCAACATGCATGCATCTGCAAAACTGGACTGTTGTCTTTAAACTCATATTACAAAAGTGTCAGTTAACTCTATTTGTTACTTGCATACATAGATGAGTGATTTATCTATTGATTTGGAAATGTTCGAGAACACCTTCACTTTTTCATAAACCTTTGTTACATGCCTTTAGGCACTCCTTAAATGAAAGCTGCCAAATGCTAAAAGATGCTGCCACTATCTGTATCAAGCAACATCTCAGCTACATAGCTTCTATCATGGTCTAAAGCCTCTCTTCAACACACCCCCTCCCCCTACCTTATCATCTCACTTACATCCTCTTCATTTTCTCACCATTCAGGATTGCCAGAAAATCCAGCATTTGTTGCCCATCAATAATAGCTGTTTAGAATGTGCTGATCCACTGCTATCTTGAATACAACTGTGAGGCT
The DNA here is from genome assembly GCF_030684315.1 of Stegostoma tigrinum. NCBI lineage: Eukaryota > Metazoa > Chordata > Chondrichthyes > Orectolobiformes > Stegostomatidae > Stegostoma > Stegostoma tigrinum. The sequence goes on along the minus strand of NC_081371.1, from coordinate 21,201,879 downwards.
TACTAAAAGGCATTTCAGGGACAAATATGAGGCAACTGCATTTGTGGTGGTAGCTTGTGTCTCCAGACTTGTGGATTACGAGTCCAACAATATACCTACTAAACTGTACAGGACGTTGGTGTGAGATAGTAGGAACTGCTAATGCTGATGAACACAGCAGGCCAAGCAGCAGAGGAGCAGGAAAGCTTGACATTTCGGATCGGGACCCTTCTTCAGAAAAAAAAAGGACATTGGTGAGTCTGCTTTTGGAGTACTGTGTACAGTTTGATCCCGCGTAAGGATGTTATTAAACCGGAAAAGATACAGAAAAGATTTACAAGGATGTTACGGGGTCTGGAGAGTTTAGGTTATAAGTAGTGGGTAGGCTGGGACTTGTCCCTGGAGCATAGGAAATTGAGAGGTGACCTTATAAAAGTTTATAAAATCATGAGAGGCATAGATAAAGTAAATTAACAAGGTCTTTTCCCTAGGGTAGGGATGTCCAAAACTAGAAGCCACAGGTTGAAGGTGAAAGGGTGGTACATACATGGAATAAGGTACCAGAGAAAGTGGTAGAGGTGGGTACAATTACAACAATTAGAAGACATTTGAACAGGTACACAAATTGGAAAGGTTTAGATAGATCTGGGCCAAAAGCAGGCAAATGGAACGATTTCAGTTTGGGAAACCTGGTCGGCATGGATGAGTTAGACTGAAGGGCCTGCTTCCATGCTATAATGCTCTATGACTCTATGACATGACCTTACTTATTTGTTCTGAAATAGCTTAAACATCATTTGGTATTGCATCTCTCCCCAAACAATGACACTATTTTCAGTTTAGGCAATTTGACCCCACAACATCATCTGCAAACATTAACCAATTCATGTGACACATAATCCAAAAGGGCAGTTGATTTTGCAAAATCTACAGCAGCATGGGAAGGAGCCCAATGGTTTACATTCCTGTCTCTGAACCAGAAGGTTCAGGCACTCAACCCACTCTCGGTTTCATGGCCAATGAAGATGTACTCAGAACCTGGCCAAAAAGGCAAATCCTGCAGATCTTTCCAACATATAGCAATGACAGGCAAGAAGAACAGGAGTGACACCTAATTAGTCATGTGATGGTAAGAAAATCGGAGCCTGTACCATCACTAGCCAATACTCTGGTTTACAACAGTCACATGTAACACACCACAATAACAAGGAAATTTAAATGAAAGCCTAGGTGTTCAAATCCCACAAAAAAATTGATTACAGTAAGTAGGCTCAGAGTAGTTGAGTACATGACAGGAAGCGAACAGTCAGACACTAGCTGTCTCAGTCCATGAACTGGATGCATGTCTCTGAATACACAATGCCCTTGGCAGCAGTAATGGCAGTTGCTGGTGCAGCCTGAAGTGCAACTCTGAAGAGGAAAAGTTTCCTGTAATTGGACTGAAGATGTGCCATGAGAGACTGGCACAAATTAGATGCCACTGTCCATAGAAATGGGATATGTGTGGTACATGCTCCGAGATGATGGTGACCTTTGTCCAAAATAGAGGTCTTTGGAACAAGCAATGAGCTGAAGTTGCCAGATACCCACTCTGACTGCTAAGTCAAGAATGCTCAACTTCTAGCTTGCTTGGCACAAGTGACACATAAAACAATAATCTTGACAGAATGGATAGGAAGGACCTATTTGCCTTCAGAGGCATCAGCAATAAGGGGTCATTGAGTTAAAGTAATTGATAGAAGGAAAGGGAAGTTGAGGATAATTTTTTATTCAGAGGATAATGCGAGCCTGGAACTCACTGCCTGAGGCAGAAATCTACATTACATTTTAAAGTTTTTTTGTACATGCACTTTTTAAGGGCTATAAACTAAAGACTATGGTCCAACAGCTGGAAAGTTGAATTAGGCTAGATAGGTCAGTTTCCACAGGATTTGTTGAATGGTTCTCTTCTATGCTATAAGTTTTCTACACTTGTGTGTTATTTTTGACCTTGTCAGAACTATCCACTTTCACCCCAATGCAAAGACTGATTTGAAAATGTGTTGAAGTGAAATGTTGATGCAAACATCAAAACGCCTGATAACAAAACAAAGAGGAATAGCCTGTCAAGAACGTGATGGCTATAATAGTCCTTTGTGCTTAGTTGATTGGCCGCTGGTCTGCAATGCAGACAGATGCCAACAACAAGTTCAATTCCCGCACCGACTGAGATCACCATGAAGGACACTCCTTCTCAACCTCTCCCCTCACCTAAGGCATGGTGACCCTCAGGTTAAACCACTACGTGTCCTCTCTCTCTCTAAATGAGAGAGCAGCACTATGGTCTGAAATGACCATGGTATTTTACCTTATCTTTGCATTAGCTCCTACTTCTATAGATTTCATCTCACTAAAAGTTTCCCTTTGTAAAGACTACATCATTTCAAAAAAGTCTTCTTCAACAGTACAGCTAACAATAACTTTTCCCTTCTAGAACTGATTACTACTCCTCCATGAAAATTCAATTTTGTACCACCAGTCTTCCCTTGATAAGGGTGCAACCCCCACCCAATCAACAGTTTCTACAAAATGCCCTTGCTATCAACTTCTTCACTATGAATTTGCATTGCTTGTTCAAAAATGTAATTCAAGTAACTTTTCAAAACATGTCAACTCTTACATTTTGTTTTAGCCATTTATGACCACTTTACTTGAATAATTTTGTTCTAAATACTGACCACATATTCTGGGCAACTGTTATGCCATTCAATGGGGAAAATGATTTAGCATCAGAAGATTCAGAACAGTTTCTTCCTAGTTAATCACCAGTCAAAGTGAGATGGGGCGGCACTGCATTCCAACAAACAGTGCTGGCACTAACTCAACTGAATTTCCTGACAATGCTGCTGCTGTACTTGGGAATTAATCGGGTTGGGTGTGGGAAATAGTGCCTGTTGCAAGATTCCAAAACCTGTAACAGCTCAAAGGATCAGGAAACATCCTGAGAGGTCAACAGAAACGTGTTTCAAATTTTCTTCTCAACTTCCTGTGGTAGTGGTGTAAAATCATGCTTGCATTTGCAACTTTGACCTAAATTCTAATCTTTAGGATATAGCAATTATTGTTGCTTGTTCTATGTTGGAGTGAGTTATACTCAACAACAATGGGGTAGTAATGATGGATTATCAAAGGTTCTTTATATTGATCCGACTTAACAAAGGATGATGACTCTCTGTATAAATTGTGGTTTGAAGACAAGATCTCTCATGAAGACAAGAACATTCTTTCACTTCCAGAAATGAAACAGCTTAGTTTCCAAACTTATTACCACATAACTAGTCCCCTACTTGTGACTAACCCAAAGCAGATACAACCTATATTTGTTGGTACCTGGATTTAATTACATGCCTACCTAATCAAATAACCCCATTTCTGAAGGTAAAATGATAATGAGCTGCCAGGACCAACTGGAAGTTTGCATAAAACAGTTTAAACAAGCTATTAAATTACCACAAACAGAAGGTTTCTTTGAAAACGGATCACTGATATATTTCCCTTAAAAGGTAAAGAATAATACTGTCCATTTACTACTTCAGAACTTGTGATTAACGTTACTTTTTTAATTCACAAACAAACCTTTTAACAGTTGCAAAACCATTTACCTTGCAATGTAAACAGAGAATTGCTGACAAGCGTCCTTTGCATTTCTAAGATTGACCCCCCCAGATGTCCATTCTGATTTGGGTCAATTCTTCTTAGATTTTTGAAGCTGGCCACAGATGCTTTAAACATGTAAATAAGTAATAAACTTCCTTTATCGATGTAAAAGGTATACTGTCTCCAATTTACTGTCCCCAATTCTCAGAATGACCTTGTGTCAAACTGTTCCATATCTGTCCCTTAAATATTTGCTCCGGGGAAGAATGATCCTTTTTGAAAGCAGGGGGTGAAATTTTCCCAGCCCTTGAATGATATGCAGAGCCAGGTGGAAAATTATGGTGAGATCAGAAAAAGGAGATGTTCATTCTCAAGGAAAAAGCCACAGTCTAGGGATGCAGGGAGGAGTGAGATGAGGAGAAATTTCTTCACCCTGACAGTGGTGAGCCTAGGGAATTTTCTACCACAGAAAGTGATTATAGCCAAAACATTGACTATTTTCAAGAAGAACTTAGATATGATCCTGAGCACTAAAGGAATCAAAGGGTTTGAGGAGAAAGTGGGAGCAGGAGGCCGAGTTGGAAAGTCAACATGATCATATTTTATAGCAGAATAGGGTCAAAGGGCCAATGGCCTACTCCTGTTCTAATTTTCTACATTTTTATGTTTCTATCTCCAATTTTCCAACTGATGGTTTAACAACAAGATGAAAATCTCGCTAGTGAATAACAACGGACCTACTTGTGTTGATTAAAAATTCATCATAACCCAGTCTTGCATCATTTACATGCATGTTGCTATTTTCCCAGGCAGTGGAGGCATTAGGCTGTGACAATTCCCAACATGGAAGTCCGAGCAGGAGCCTGGTGGCTACATCTCACTACTTGCTCCTCCTGCTGTTCATCTTTGTCAGTTAACCTCATATCTCAAGGTACACTCAATGATCAATGACCCCCCTGCATCCCACTGTCCACAGAGGTTGGCATTGGACATATAGCAGCGTTGTCACATCACCATGGCATATCTTGGATAAACTTACAATACAGTTCACCACTTCGATACTGCACTTCGGAGCTCACTGACGCCTTTCATCGCAATGCTACTGCTGGGCCACCTTGTGCCAATGGAAAGTCAACAATCTCATGCATTGGAGCAGGCTGCATCCCTGGACTCTTAACTTGCTCATTCTTAGTGCTTCCTATTTTGTGTCTACTTGGATGTTCTCAGGATCCCTACCTTGCCTTTCTGCACGCTGCTGCATCACTCAGAACATACAACCTCACAGCTGTTGTGCCCTGCCTTACCTTTTAGCACAGACACAAAACTAGGTAGATTTCCATGACTACCAGCAGTGATCAGTCAAGGCGGTGGGCACGTTTCTATATCACACTGCACTATGTGTATCTCACATCTGCATCACGAAGCAGTTTACGCAGCAAAGGCATAGCATGTGCTTCAATCAGTCTTCTGTCAAGACAAGGTAGACTTCTGTCGGTCAGTGGATTCTGCAACAGTCAGGGAAAGGCATCATATAATCTTAGTACAGGGACTTGGGCACATTCAGCTGGTTGCTGGGGAAGTTAGTGTCAGGATTTCTGCATCGTTGTAGTTCAGAGGAATAAGCCATGGCCTGTCCAGTCAGGTCCAGTGCAACCACTGACAGGATTAGTGGTAAATCAGTCAGTGAGCTGCACAGAGTTCAGTCAGAGGTCTGGTTACTTATTAGTTGGGCCTGCCCTTCCAATTCAGTCAGGGAGTGGGCCACAGTCAGTCCTGGGGTCTAATGATTGAAAATGAAGACGGGATGATATCAATGGCAACTGTGGCAGTGGGCAAGTTGGGGAAGTCAATTGTAGGTACAGGATGCAACATATTGGGATGCAAAGGGTCGATAATTGTGATCATAACAACTCAATATCTAAGTGTGGGAGACAACAGATTATTAACGGCAGGAGTCACTGCAGGTGGGGAAATCATTGACCATCACCAACCAGTATTCAAGAGGGGGAACAGTGCATCACAATGGTTGGCACAATAGGCTCTCAGCCTGAAACAGTGAGTTAGTATTCCAGACGGAATAGCACCATCCATGTTTAAGAGATAGTCTTTTGATTAATTTTTAAAATTGGGACCAGCTTTAGGCTGTTCAGAGAGCTTCAGCAAAGTAACAAAAACTTGACTGGTTCCTTGGCAGGTGGTTACAGCTTCAACTGTGGACAATGAGAAACATTGGACAGGTGAAGAGAAAGCATTGATCTCTGTCTCTGCCTTCTATGTGGATAAGTAAAAAAAAAAGTCCTAGGAGCTAATGACTCTCCTTCACCTTTCACTGTATGTTATTCTATTTGCAAACCCCATTGAAAGCAAAAGGTAAAAAGCCACCTACAGAGGCACTGAATGGTGAACTCTCAATCATTGAATGAAAGACTGACAATCCTCATATCCACAACCTTGTGTCATTAGCAAAGAATCAGGAGTCAAAAGGACTCCAGCCAGAGCTCCTCTGCTCACCAGCACAGTTTCATCTCCCGTTTTTTCATCTTGAGAGATCTCAAGCTGGTCCCAATTTCCAGAGAGATCTGGGTGTTCAGGTCCATTGTTCCCTGAAGGTAACAACACAGGTCAATAGGGTGGTCAAGAAAGCATATGGCATGCTTTCCTTCATTGGGCGGGGTATTGAGTACAACAGTTGGCAGGTCATGTTGCAGTTGTATAGGACTTTGGTTCGGCCACATTTGGAGTACTGTGTACAGTTCTGGTCGCCACATTACCAAAAGGATGTGGATGCTTTGGAGAGGGTGCAGAGGAAGTTCACCAGGATGTTGCCTGGTATGGAGGGTGCTAGCTATGAAGAGAGGTTGAATAGATTAGGATTATTTTCATTAGAAAGATGGAGATTGAGGGGGGACCTGATTGAGGTCTACAAAATCATGAGGGGTATAGACAGGGTAGATAGCAAAAAGCTTTTTCCCAAAGTGGGGTCTCAATTACTAGGGGTCATGAGTTCAAAGTGAGACGAGGAAAGTTTAAGGGAGATACGCGTGGAAAGTTCTTTACACAGAGAGTGGTGGATGCCTGGAACGCGTTGCCAGCGGAGGTGGTAGACGCAGACACGTTAGCGTCTTTTAAGAAATATCTGGACATGTACATGGATGGGCAGGGAACAAACGGACACAGACCGTTAGAAAATAGATGACAGGTTAGACAGAGGATCTTGATCGGCGCAGGCTTGGAGGGCTGAAGGGCCTGTTCCTGCGGTGTAGGTTTCTTTGTTGCAGTTTTTCTTCCCCCCAACTTGTAACTTTTAACTTCTCAAAGTACCCTACAGGGAGGGAATGGAGAATAGAGACCAAGTCCAGCCCAGCACAGGAGATGAATCATGGCCGAGGAGTTGAATCCCAGCAGCAAGTCGCAGCCAAAACAGCAGTAGAATGAGCATGGGCCGAGTCCTGGAAATGTGCTGTGGCTGGAGCAGGAGGAAAGCAAGTGTGGGCCAAATCCCAGAAATCAGTTGTGGCTGGAGCCCGGAGTGGTGACACAGTGTGCGTGGCCAGAGTCCCAGAAGTGAATTGAGGCCAGATTGGGAGCAGAGTGAGTGCGGGCCGAGCTGTGAGCTGAGTTGCTACACACTCAAGAGCCTGGAATGGGAGCAGACTGAGCCCAGGCTGGCTGGGGGTGAGGGGAATGAGTCGTGGAGGTGTGTCTGGGGCCAACACATGGAGGAGGCAATGCATCATGTTCTGAAGTGAAAAGCTTGAATACTTTGAAAACACTTTATTCTTTTAAACAGTCTATTCCCATGCTAGTCTTTTTTCAACTACTTCACTTCTGCAACAGCACTTAAAGTATCTGTACCTAGGTACCCTGTACCTGAGATGGTGCTGAGAGGTGACATTACAAACTGTTCACTGCACTCAATGATGTGGACGTGACAATAAAGTCTATTCTATGAGGCTATTCTTAAGCAACTTATTCATGTCTGTGATCCAATTTGGTGCCAGAATTGTCATCTTGGTCCTTTTTTCCTTTCCACCCACAATATCTGTGTCATGACTTGTCTCTTTGTCCATCTGTATGTAAATGGAAATTTTAAGGAAGGGGTAGAGTGCTAACTATAGGGATGGAGTTTAAAAACAGGGAGGCTACGTTGCAGCTGTATAGGGTCCTGGTGAGGCCACACCTGGAGTACTGTGTGCAGGTTTGGTCTCCTGACTTGAGAAGAGATATACCACCACTGGAGGGGGTGCAGAGGAGATTCACTTGGTTGAGGCCAGAGTTGAGGGGGTTGGATTATGAGGAGAGACCGAGTTGACTGGGATTATACTCATTGGAATTCAGACGAATAGGGGAGGTCTTTTAGAAACATGTAAGATTATGAAGGGAATAGATAAGGTGGAGGCAGGGAGGTTGTTTCCGCTAGCAGGTGAAACTAGGACTAGAGGGTATCGCCTCAACATAAAGGGAAGCAGAAGTAGGACTGAGGTTAGGAGGAACCTCTTCATCCAAAGGGTTGTGAATCTGTGGAATTCCGTGCCCAGTGAAGTGGTTGAAGCTATCTCACTGAATGTTTTTAAGGCAAGGCTAGATAAATTTTTGAACAGTAAAGGAATTAAGGGTTATGGTGAGTGGGTGGGTAAGTGGAGCCGAGTCTCAAAAAGATCAGTCATGATCTTATTAAATGGCGGGGCAGGCTCGAGGGGTCAGATGGCCTCCGCCTGCTCCTAGTTCTTATGTTCTTATGTTATAGATTAACAATTCAACTTTTCTACTTTCCTGCCATTGGCTTTAAAAAAAGGGTTCGATTCAAACAAGTAGTTATGTTCTTGTTAATGAAAAGCACGTGTGCACATTCTTTTAGGCTGAATTAGTTAGTTGAGCTTGGTTTTTAACGTACAACCCAGTTACTCATGACGTATAAGGAAGCTGGTTCTACTTGTGAGCAAATGTGAAAACCTTCAAGAGGCAACTGCACAAATTGCCACTTACACAGTACAGGTTTAAGATATCTATAATCGCATAGTTATGCATGTGAACAGAATGCAGTGACCAACTGTGGAAAATATGAATCTTGGCCACAAGCAATCAAGAGCTATCCTGCTTAGTCTGATCTTGAAAGAATAAGCCAGTATGAGATCCATAACTAAACAATGAAACTTTTCTTGCATTTTTAACATTCGTGCTGGGTCCACTGCTTTTTGCCATTTATGTAAATGACTTGGAGGTGAATATAGGAGGTTTGACTGCTACGTTTGCAGATGCCACCAAAATTGGAGGTGCAGTGTACAGTGAAGGAAGTTATGTCAGAATACAATGGAACTTTGATTAAGGGCCAATGGACCAAGGTGTGTCAGATGGAATTTAATTTAGATAAATATGAGGGGCTGCATTTTGGAAAGGCAGGACTTATACATTTCATTGTAGGTCCTGTGAGTGTTGCTGAACAGAGACCTTGGGGCGAAGGTTCATAGTTCCTTGAAAGTAGAGTCGTAGGTAGACAGGGTAGTAAGGTGGTGTTTGGTGCACTTGCCTTTATTGGTCAATGTACTGAGTATAGGAGTTGGGAGGTCATATTGTGGCTGCACAGGACATTTGTGAGGCCACTTTTTCACTATTCATTCAGTTTTGGTCTCTCTCCTACAGGAAAGATGTAGTTAAACATAAAAAAAGTTTTGGAAAGATTTACAAGGATGCTACTGGGTTGAAGGGTTTGTGCTATAGGGAGAGGCTAACTAGGCTGGGGCAATTTTCACTGAAATTTCAGAGGCTGAGGGGTGACCTTATAGAGTCTTATAAAATCATGAGGGGCATGGATAAAGTGAATAGACAAGGCCTTTTTCCATAGAATTGGGGAATCCAAAATAAGAGGGCATTGGTTTAAGGTGAGGGGGAAAGATTAAAAGGGATGTAATGGCAACTTTTTCACGCAGTATACCATATGAGCTGCCAGAGGATGTGATGGAGGCTGTACAATTACAACATTTAAAAGGCATCTGGATGGGTAAATGAATAAAAAGGGTTTATATGGGTTTGGGCCAAATACTGGCAAATGGGGCTAGATTAATTTAGGATATCCGGTCAGCATGGACATGTTGGACTGAAGGATCTGTTTCTGTGCCGTGCTGCACAACTCCATGACTCCATCTACGTACTGGGTTAGTACCACAAATTCATGGTCTTATGTGTATTCCAGTATACAGTCTATTGGTGAGAGTGTTTCCATCACAAATTGAGAACTTAATTCCCTTACAGCTCCTGAAATCAGGTCAGCATGAGCGCAGCAAGTTATAATGGCAGCAATCTGGCCACTTTGCTTCCCTCCTGTGGCCAGGACTAGCTACCAAAAGTGTGAAATACAAGAATTAGTCCTTGCACTTTCTACACAGTGTTGGTAATAGATACTGATTCCCTATATACAAAATCTAATTTCCATATAATGTATTATATAAAACCCAAAATAAATTTAATACTCTGGAAAAAATGTTACAAAGCTAGCCTCCCCAACCATGCTGATCTACTGAAATGAGATCCTATCCCTTCCTTGTGACTTTGAAACACTTCAAGTCTCCTGGATCTGGTGTACCCGCTAAGGAAGCCAAGTTCAAACTACAGTTCATTGCATTGAACATTGAATAGAAATTACTAGTCCGAAGTCTTATTAATCTTCCCCAAGATTATTTGAAGTTAAGCTTCCAAGAAAGCCAGTAGCACAGGATCTGGTGTAGCTGCAGTTCACAATTCTGTGTCAATCTAAATCAGTCATCACAAAATGCCCAAATAAATATTCAAATACCTTCATTTGGTCCTTAATACTCCAGACATCATATGCCACTTTGTCATAGATATATTCCCTGCATGTAATGTTCTCTACGTAGATAAATATATTCAAATATTTGGAGTAAACTGGTCAAAGTTTTTCTTCAGATGCCTTGATCTCAGAAAAGACTCGACTGTGCCCTTACTGAGAGCCCACCCACTTCTCTAACGTCCAAGCAACCTACCTGATCAGACACATGCAACTGGCCACAAACTCACCCAAAGCAGATTCTTTTCAATACTTTTACGGATCTAAAACGTAATCAATTTTTCATCTTATTTTATTTTATTTAATTATACCACTGAAAATACTACAGAAACCTTCTCCATGTACGAACGATTACATGCCCAATGATTGCCAACATGCCTCCTCATGCCAACTCTCATTTATGTACATACATCAATGTACATCATACACACAGGTCCCATCAGAAATCCTTTCCACAATGGGTGAGTTGGTGAATCTACAATAACTCTCTTCATGTCACCAGTTGATTTTTTATTTTATACAATTTAAATTTTGATCTATAATATGCTTTACACCAGGACTATCTCTAAATGTGTGAACATTGAACTTGTTAATCTGAAAATTGCACAATTTACACTGAAGTCAAAGTCAGCTTTACACATCCTTATACATAAAACTTAATCTCACAAACTCTGTATGTAAATCTTGACCTGTCATGTGGCCTCCTGTTGTCAATTTATTTTGCAACATTTTGTGCCAAATATTTTGTGTATAAATTCCTGCTCAGCAATTACGCATTTTGGTGACTTATCTCTCTAATTGTAAATTGTGGCTTCTGCTGTGCAATTTGGCCTCTGCGTAAGCACGTTTCTAGCAAAGTGCTGCTTCCGAAAGGGTTCCTCTAGCAACATTTTTCTCTCTCTCGTAATATAATAAAGGTTTTAACAAAAGCAAAATGTCAAAAAGTGTATTTCCACAAATAACTGATCTAGCCATTAAATTGTGATCTGTACGTCTTCACATCCTATCATGTTTTATTTGGAGGCCTCAGCATCTTCCAAAAGTCAAACTTAGACTTGTAACTTTTGTTCAGGAATGTAAACTCAACTCACAAAGTAACGTTATGGAGTCTGAGCATGTCCAATGCACCTCATTTCACAGCATTATCAAGTACTATAACACAAGTATTATATCTCATTTCAGCCAAATTTTGTGATCTGCTTACATTTGAAAGCCTTTGGATTGGTCACAGTTCACATTCAATAAATCAGAATTCACAAGCTTTGAATAAATAAATCAATAGCGAGCAAAATGCTAACAAAGCTGGAGCAGCAAATCAGCAGAATCATTGAAAGTTTTTTCCATCAGGGAAATGCGGAATTTCTCAAATAAGAAGTGAGAAAATAGACATTGTAATGTTTTTAGTTAACATGCTGTGACATTTAACGAATAGATGAAGGTTCATATCCAAAGGCTTGCATTTTTTTTTCCATAATATGAAATAACTGCACAGAGGCTAGGTCCAGTCACCAAGTCACTCTTTATTTACTCATGCACAGTACACTGACTGTGACCAGCCAGCTCACAGTCACTGCCCTGAACTGAGGGGATTCTAACCTCCTGGTTATATTGGTCAGCCAAGGCTTTCCTGATTGGCCCAGGTTTACAAACCCAATCACATTAACAAGGTCAACCTGGTCCTATTCACTACATAGCACTGAGAGTGAACTAATTGTCAGGGGAAGACTTCTCTCTCCTGGTCAAGAAATACCAGATGTCTGGAATCCAACTCCAGTCAGGAAGGGAGTCAGTCAGTGTGAAAGATTTCTGAAGCAGGGTCCCGACCTGAAATGTCAGCTTTCCTGCTCCTCCGATGCTGCCTGGCCTGCTGTGTTCCTCCAGCTCCATAGTGTTAACTCTGACTCCAGCATCGGCAGTTCTTACTACCTCTGATGGAAAGATTGGATGCCTTTCCATTCAAATCAGGGCAGTCCCTTGAAATTGGACAGCCAATCAGAAAACTCCAATCTTCATGGCCAACCAGATGCAATGACCAGAGTGAAGAAAAAGATGCTTCAAAATTAAGTTGTCTTCCCTCCAACCTCTTACAAGCTAAATTAGAAAGAGAAATGGATTTTGCAGCCAGGGTAATGGGGTGGGGAAAGCACTGTCAGGACTAGAAATGTTAAGTGTGTACACAGAACATAGAACATTACAGCACAGTACAGGCCCTTCGGCCCTCGACGTTGTGCCGACCTGTCATATCGATCTCATGCCCATCTAACCTACACTATTCCGTGTACGTCCATATGCTTATCCAATGATGACTTAAATGTACCTAAAGTTGGCCAATCTACTACCGTTGCAGGCAAAGCGTTCCATTCCCTTACTACTCTCTGAGTAAAGAAAACACCTCTGACATCTGTCCTATATCTTTCACCCATCAATTTAAAGCTATGCCCCCTCGTGCTCGCCGTCACCATCCTAGGAAAAAGGCTCTCCCTATCCACCCTATCTAACCCTCTGATTATTTTATATGTTTCAATTAAGTCACCTCTCAACCTTCTTCTCTCTAATGAAAACAGCCTCAAGTCCCTCAGCCTTTCCTCGTAAGACTTTTGCTCCATACCAGGCAACATCCTAGTTTAATCTCGTCTGCACCCTTTCCAAAGCTTCCACATCCTTATTATGATGTGGTGACCAGAACTATACACAATACTCCAAGTAGCTGTCATGGTGGGGAGTTTGATCTGTTGTTTTGGGGGAATGGGAAAAGGGAGTGGGGGGGGTGTGGAAGGGGTAAAGATGTTGTGGGAGAGGATGTAAGTGCTGAGGGGGTTTGCTGGTGTTGTGAATGGGCAGGGTCATCCTTCACCGATGGCCAGACTGCAGCGGTATGGGCCTGTCTGGGCTTCCTGCTCCTAAGATGCTGCTTGGCCTGCTGTGTTCATCTAGCTCCACACCTTGTTATCTGGGCTTGCTTGTAATTCTGCTTTCAGCATTTAAACTGACCCCATCAACTGCGGAACCTAAAAGTTGACTTGAAAATCTCAGAAGCCTCTTTTAACTGGTTTCAACAGAAAAGGTACCGACTGTCTGCAGTAGGTGGCCCTACCGCGCCTTTCCCTTGTCTCTGTAAATTGTCCCAGAACTGGGGATTGTCATAAGTCAAGCTTATTTTTAGTTCCTGCCCACTGCCTGGTGTCTATTTGCAGTACTGGAAGAAGAAATGCTCTAAGGCCTGTCCAAGTAGTTTGCTACTATCTGTCTCTGTGGTCTGATCATAATGCACGTGGAGAATTTTCAAGCAAGCAATAAAATGTTTCTCTCTGTGCAGCAACTTGAAGCCTGTCCTTCCTCAGGAGACAACAACATTTTATGAGTTTAGCATTTTTTATATATTTTCAGCACAATATACAGCTTGAATTTTCGAAATTTTTGTGGTTTAGAGGAACCAAGTAAAAGCATTTGCCTTCTTGACTGTTGGTCATATTGTGTTTTTAATCCTTTTTCCATTCTGTGTAAGGAACAGTTTAATTTAATAACCATATTTTACAGTTCACAAGATCAGAACAACCACCATTTTATATAAAATACAAGTGGATGTAACTCAATCAATTTGATATCAGGCCAAGATCATTACATTCTTAGAAACTGATTTAAGAAAACCAGACATACTGATCCCATACTGATCATAACTCAAGAGACTCTCTCTTAAAAATCAAGAGATTTGGTGTACAAATCTTGAGACTGAGGTAGCGGAGGGAGGGAGGTAGCGGAGGGAAGGACGGGGGGGGGGACAAGGGGAGGGAGGGACGAGGGGAGGGAGGGATGGAGGGAGGGGGAAGGAGAGAGGGACAGACGAGGGGAGGGAGCGAGGGACGAGGGGAGGGAGTGACGGAGGGACGAGGGGAGGGAGGGACGGAGGGAGGGGGAAGGGGGAGGGAGAGAAGCGAGGGGAGGAAGGGACGAGGGGAGGGAGGGAGGTACAAGGGGAGGGATGAGGGGAGGGGTGAGGGAGGGACGAAGGGAGGGACGGAGGGAGGAAGGGACGAGGGGGGAAGGAGGGAGGGGCGAAGGGAGAGAGGGAAGGAGGGACGAGCGGAGGGAAGGACCATAAGACGTAGGAGCTGAAGTAATGCCATTTGGCCCATCGAGTCCACTCCGTCATTTAAATCATGGCTGATGGGCATTTCAACTCCATTTCCCTGCACTCTCCCCATAGCCACTGATTCCTTGTGAGATCCAGAATTTATCGATCTCTCCCTTGAAGACATCCAACGTCCCAGCCTCCACTGCACTCCGTGGCAATGAATTCCACAAGCCCACCACTCTCTGGCTGAAGAAATGTCGTCTCATTTCTGTTTCAAATTTACCCTCTCTAATTTTAAGGCTGTGCCCACGGGTCCTAGTCTCCCCGCCTAACAGAAACAACTTCCTAGCGTCCACCCCTTCTAAGCCATATATTATCTTGTAACTTTCTATTAGATCTCCCCTCAACCTTCTAAACTCTAATGAGTACAATCCCAGGATCCTTAGCTGTTCATCATACGTTAAACCTAACATTCCAGGGACGAGCGGGAGGGAGGGGTGCGAGATCGGGCTGGTGAGGCAGCAGCGGGGGGGGGGCAGGATCGGGCCAGTGAGGAGGCAGCAGTTGGGGGGGGTCGAGATCAGGCCAATGAGGGGGCAGCAGTTGGGGGTGGCGAGATCGGTCCAATGACGGGGCAACAGTCGGGGGGGGGGGGGGGCGTGGTGAGCGAGATTGGGCCAATGAGACAGCAGTCAGGGGGCAAGATCGGGCCGGTGAGGCAGCTGCCGTCGGGGGCAGGTGGGATTGGGCTGGTGAGGGGGCAGCAGTCGGGTGAGAGTGAATCAATGCGCAGTAGTCAGGGGGCGAGATCAGGCCGATGAGGGGGCATCAGTTGGGAGGCGTGAGCGGGCCTGTGAGGGGGCAGAGGTTGGAGGTGGGGGGTGGCGAAAGCCGGCCAGGATCTCTGAGGTGGACACTGCGTAGAAATTGGTCAGGAAAACTTCTAATTCCTGTGGTAAAGTCAGTGCAACGCATAACCTTCAGGACAGACCTCTGTGTATTAATTCTCCCGCTGAGGATGCAAACTACTCTCGAACATAGCGGGTGTTCCCTGAGCAAGGTGCAGAGGTATGGTGCTGCTGAGGACATGCCAACACTAGTACTTGCAGCTGCTTACATCAATGAGCTATTTGAATTGTTGACAGAGCCAGCCGTGATTGTTGCCCTACCTGGAGAAACTGTCTCTTCCAGCCCTTTAAAGTTTCCAGCCTGGAGGAAGTGATCCCATTTTTCACACTGACTGCCAATGGACAGGCATCAAAGGAAGCTGACAGGCTAGCTGAGCATGAGCACATCAGGGGAAATCAACCAAAGATCCCAATGGAGAAACTGCAAAGCTTGGATTAAGGGGATGCCATGCACTCTAGCCCAGTAGATATGATGACAAAAAATTCACCAATGGAGCTAATTGGGAGTCTGTATTATGTAGCCTGAACTGATCAATGGTGGCAGACAGCAGTTTGGAAGAGATGACAATTGTTTCACAGGTAGTGCTCTCTTCTGGTCATTGTGAGTGGCAGACAAAGGTTAGGCTGTTATCATTGAGAATAAGTGCATTTTCTCTATCGAATGCTTGATCATGCACAGCCTTCTTAACCTCTCTGACTAAGGGAGCATTACTGAAGCAGTATCCCAGAGATAGACGCTGACCCTGAAATGATGTCCATTCAACAGCCTCTGAAAGTGTTCACACTGGCACCTACAGAATAAGGACAACTGCAACAGTTGACTAAACAGACACCCTTGAGCCAGGACATCTCTGCAACCTTCGAAGCATTTGGGGAATAGCATGTAGAAAGGGCTGAGAGTCGACACCACTTTATGCGCAAGCAATAAGGGAGTCACCGGGTTGGTTTCATCTGCGCGGAGTCTTTTTCCTATTTTCCAACATGTTGTAAACATTAGGAACATAGAAGCAGCTGTATAACATTTATTCTATCTAGCCTCCACCACCATTTAATACAACTGTGAATGATCATCCACTTGAATGTCTGCTAATCCCATATTCCTTACATCATTGCTGTTTAGAAACCTGTCAATGTCTACTTTGAACATTTTCTGAACTTCCATAGACATCTGGAGTAGATAATTCAAAAGATCCACCCTTTGAGTAAAACAATTTAACTTCATCTTGGTTACCTTTGACACATCCCTGCTATGTCATACTTAAGGGTTGCCTGTGTACACTTTCACCCCATAGTTCTAATTACCCGTCAATGAGTTTTTTAACAAACGTAAGTGAAATGATTTGGGAAACAGCAAGTTCTCTGAGGGATCATCTCCTACTCCTATGGCAGGAAAGACAACTGGAAACCAGCATGCTAACTGGCATCACTGTTTTCCTCAGCCACCCTCCTCTGCTGCCTCTACCCTGGCAGGGCTCAGAAATTAGGTCCCGAAATTGTGATCATCATGATTGGCAGGTTGGTTCATTAAATTTTTCGAAGCACATTGAAAAACAGATATAATTGAGAATTCATTGTCTACACTCTTCCAATTCTGGCATATTATAAATTCCTGAACTTAATTATCACATAATTGACAGATGATTCTTTAGCTGCTAAGGCCATAATATCTTCAATGCAGAATTCTTCGTGCATTCTGACTTTTGAGTCAGAAAATTGTGAATTCAAGGCACATTCCAGAAACTTGAGTGCATAATCCAGGTTGACACTCCAGTGCAGTACTGAAAGAATGCTGTGCTGATGAGGATGCTGTCTTTTAAATGAGACACAAAACTATCTATCCTTGCAACTGGATATTAAAAATTCCATGATGCTATTTCAAAAGGAGGGGGCAGGGGAATTCTCCAGTCTTCTGATTAATATTTATCCATCAACCAACATCACTTAGATATGGCACGGTGGCTCAATGGTTAGCACTGCAGCCTCACAGTGCCAGGGACCTGGGTTCGATTTCAGCCTCAGGCGACTGTCTGTGTGGAGTTTGCACATTCTCCCCATGTCTGTGTGGGTTTCCTCCAGGTGCTCTGGTTTCCTCCCACAGTCCAAAGATGTGCAGGCTAGGTG
Organism: Stegostoma tigrinum; assembly: GCF_030684315.1. Taxonomy (NCBI): domain Eukaryota; kingdom Metazoa; phylum Chordata; class Chondrichthyes; order Orectolobiformes; family Stegostomatidae; genus Stegostoma; species Stegostoma tigrinum. The sequence continues at coordinate 21,184,361 of NC_081371.1, read as the reverse complement.
GATTGGCTATGCTAAATTGCCCGTAGTGTTCAGGGATGTGTGGGTTACAGGGGGATGGGTCTGGGTGAGATGCTTCAAGGGGCTGTGTGGGCTTGCTGGGCCGAAGGGCCTGTTTCCGCACTGTAGGTAATCTAATCTAATCACAAATGCAGATTCTCTGGCATAACTTACTGCTGCTTGAGGGACATTACTGTAAGATGACTACATTTCCAAAAGAACAACAGACTACACTTCGAAAGCACTTAATTTGTTGTAAAGCACTTTGACGTCATGAAAGGTATTCTCGAAATTCAAGCTCCTATGTTTTTTTCCATGCCAATGGGAAACCATGCCACACTTTCACTACAAAAGCAGGTCAGAGGCTAGAAATCCTGAAGTGAGTAATTCATTCAAAGCCTTTCCTCTATCTCCAAGGCGTAAGTCAGGAATGCGATAAAATACTCTGTACCTGCCTAGATGCATGCAGCCCCAACAATTCTCAAAGACTTGGCACCATCCAGGTCCACACAGGTCAGCTGATTGGCATTACATCCACAAACAATCATTCACTCCACCGCTGACATACAACAGCAGCAGTATATATCAACAACAGAAATTCACTCATGCTCCTTAGGCAGTACCTTCCAAACCCACCATTTCCATCTACAAGGGCAAGGGCAACAAATACATGGGAACCCCACTACCTCCAAGTTCCCCTCCAAACCACAGCATCACCCTGACTTGGAACTGTTCTGCTGCTCCTTCACTGTCACTGGGTCAAAATCCTGAAACTTCCTCCATATCCAGATCAAAAGGATTGCAGTAGTTCCAGGAGACAATTCACCACAACTTTCTGAAGGACAACTAGTGATGGGCAATAAACACGGCCAGGACCGTGAAGCCCACATTCTATGAGTGCTTTAAAACAAATTCTAACTATATTCTACATTTTATTTTATGTTGCATCCTCTTTACTGAGTAGTGATACTGGGTTATCCAGTGCATTGTACACTGGTATGTCACTTTTTGAACAGTGGTATTATTCTCTGGCAGAAGTTTCATTTCAAGAATTGTAAGATCGTATTCAGAACTAACTTTCTAATGGTGTCCCACAGTATTCCGTGATGTAACTACCAAGGCCTAGAGTCTTACTCAATTTAGTTCCATTTTTCCAGTGCTACATCTTGATGCAACTTCTGGATGCAACCTTTATTGCCATTGCAAAGTTTTTGAAAACTAAAAAAAGTCCTCATTCACTAAAGTGAATACAGAAAATACTGGAGAAACTCAGCATATCTAGCAGCTTCTGTGGTGAGATCAACAGAATGACTAACTTGAGTCCAATACGCTTCTTTTGAGCCTCTTCCTCAATAACTGAGAGACAGTGCTGCATCTTCCATAAGATTTTCTTTCTCATTTAAAATTGGTTTCAGTCCTATTTTAACTAATTCTTTTAAATTCTTAGAACAATCTTTCACATTTCACTTATTTCCCACAAATATTTTAGATTTCCCACCAATATCAGGTTTGATTTCCTTTTTCTCTCGTTTCCCTAGATTTGTCAGATGCTTCATTCTCATTTTTATTTTAATTCAATGAACATCAATATTTGGTACACTCCCTTTTACAAGTGGCAATATATCTGGCTTATACCCTAATCATCTCCAGTTTAAACACTTCCCTGGTAAATGCACTGTCCTATTTGTCATCTTTTCTACCCAATATATCTGGGCTACTTTTTTTTGTAATTTGTTGAAATTAACCTAGGTAAAATACATTTATCAAATGTTGTTTCATTACTGTGGTTGGCTTGGTTGATGTTTTGAAACGGGCTGGGATTTGAGAGGGTCAGATGTGCAATCTGGCATTGCTGCCCTCTGTTCCCCTTCACTGCAAAAATCCTGATTCTATGGCATTTCCAAATACAGCAGCTTGGGAATTGATCAGGAAAACCTCGATGGCAGACTTGGAAAATAGGAGTCACAAGTAAAAATGGTCAGAAAAATTTAAACTGGCTTCCCTCAAGATTCAAAGCTTCACCCTGACCCACATTCCCTGCCAGTCCGATCCACTGCGCCAGTCAGGTCTGAAAGCCACACAATCCACCTAAAACCAGCAACTTTTGTATTGATTTGCCATCTACAAATTGGACTATGATCCGATCCAATCCAAACCACTGAAGCTTACAGACTCTGCCAAACAGTGCCTTTGCCAGGCTCAGTACTGTTACACCTAAAACCTAACCTGAGCCACAGCCTCATGTACAGTATTGCTGATGCATTTACATCAGTGTGTGTCATTCTAAATCAGATAAATGTTTATGTCTACGGTGGTGGCAAATGATCATCACGTTTTCTTACAAATTAGTTGTCTATTATTTGGCTTTGTCTGCTTTTTAATTTTATTTTGGTTTTGATATCTCATTTGGAATATCACACAAAAATTTCTATCTTTTAATAGAATGCTATTAATCTACCACTAATCAAATTCCACAAAGCACAGTAATCATGTACTCCAAATAAAAGATCAGTTACCATAACACATCCCTACCCTACTCTCTCCCTCGTTTAGAATGCAAGAAAAACTATTGAAAACAATACAACTATTATGGCAGTATTAACTGCAGTGTATTTTAAGGTGAGTACATTGAAAATATATTGACATCAGCCTAAAATTTGATATATGTCAGAGATCTTCATGGCCCCAGATTTGAGTTATGACCTAGCAGCTCTAAGAGGCTTGAATCTATAGAGGATGAGGTGTCATAGGTTACAAGGTCTTGGATAAAAATGCTTAACTTTGTAACCTATCAGCTAGATGCAGCATCAAGTTTATAAACCTTATTTGCATTCTAAAGCTTGCTAAAAACCCAGCTCTATATACAGCCCCAATTGAAATTTCCAAGCGCTTGGTGACACATTGAATGACTTAGCCATTTATGTCATTTTTTTGCCAAATTATGAGCTTATGTCCAATTAAAAATCTGAGTAGGGGCTGAAATCTAATGTCAGTCTGAACCTGTAAAGACATTGTTACATAAGGTAATGGTTCTGAAAGGTTTATATTGGAGACTGCAATAGGCGTCAGCCACTCTGATGATTTCATCGAAATAGCCATAACTAGAGAATCAAGGAGTCCAATTTGAAATCTCAGTATGGTCAGACATCTCATCCTTTACTGCTTGATAGTCTTAGTAATTATGTCCAACAAATCATGTAATTTATATGTATTGCTATTACAATTGCAATAAACTATCTATTGTTGTTCAGACAAGTGCCTCTTGTTATGAGTCACCAGTGGTTCACTCTCTATTACTGTTAACCAAACAGTTCATTAAACTCAGTATGGAAAGAAGCATTGAGGAAATCTTGTGCAACAATGGGTAGTGTCTGCGTTTGAGCTAGAAAGCTCAGGCTGTGATCCCCTGGAGGTGTTTTCAGGGAGATGTGTACAGAGTCGTAATGTCATAGGTTCAGTAATCCAGGGGGCCAATGTTGTGGGGACACGCTTTCAAGTTTCACCATGGCAGCTGATGCAGTTTAAATTCAATTCAGAAATATGCTATCCATGTGCTGTAGGTAGACCTATAACGCAGCCAGGGAGGGGGTTCCAGGATTTTGACCCAGTGAATCTAAAGGAAAAGCAATATATTTTCAATTCAGGACAGTAAATAGTTTGAAAGGGAACTTATAGGCGGTGTTCCAAATGCCCTTGCCCATCAAGGTGGAAGTGGTAATGGATTTGTGAGGTGCTATCTGAGGAGTTTTGGTGAATTTCTGTAGATGGTACACACCGCTGCTAGTAAGCATCAATGTTGGAGGGAGTGGGTTTTGTGCATGTGTGCCAGGCTGCTTTGTCAGAAATAGCGACAAGCTTCCTGAGTGTTGTTGCAGCTGCACTCATCCAGGCAAATGGAGAGTATTCCATCACACTCCTGACTTGTGCCTTCTAGATGGAGAGCAGAACATTTGTAAACAAAACCAGTTGCATCGGAGCCTCCTTGGCTATCTTCAAGGCCTGCTTATAATGAATTGATGGGCGGGGCTCCTTGTGATTCAATATGAACAATTTTACTGTAGTCAATTGATGATATCATCTCTTTAAATCTTTAAGTTTCATGAAATCTTGAATGAATGTTTTCTCAGCTAAAAAAAAATGCAATGAGTGCTGTAGGGATCATCAAAATTAAGTCTTTTAAAATTCCATTCTTGAGTTAGTGAGGCCACAACGATCAGCAACTAGCAGTATGGCTCACTATTTAACACACACAAAAATGCACATTTCTAGAGCTGTTTAATCAACATTACATCATATAAGAGTCAGGAAATTTCTAAATCTACCCTAGATTAAAGACCTAATATATTACATTCCAAATAAAGTAGAGTTAATTGAAATTTATTAAATAACTACATTTTACTGAAAGACATTAAATGTTAAAGAGCAAAATCCATCTTTTAATAGTAAAATTACTCTTGAACCATTGACCTGTGGCCTCTGATCTCCAAACTTAATCAATTCAAGATGCAGAATGTTTTCTTATTCTATTTGCTTCAAATCCATCACGCTGCTCTCATGTTATTGCACCAACAAAGTACCAAACCTCAACGAGTCAAAGACGGCTACTGTGACCTTGGCATTTAACCTCTGGTCCAGCAGTTGATCAACTCAAGATACGATTACACACTACCGTAGCATGTTCAGTAATAAATCATCAAAAAATCTTGGGGTTACCTGCCTAATAATGTGTAAAAAGACAAAGTCACCCTTAAGAGATTGGTTGTTTTCATATTTATCATTTTTATTTCATTAAGGAAAGGCAAATGTTACTGGGACCCCCAGTTTTATTGTTAATTTTCTTCTTATGAACAAAGCAGTCTATGAATCTTTGTGTTTGCTCTAATCATGCGTTTAGCAGAAAAAGTGTCATCTCTAGTTTACAAATGTGATTACAGGTTAAAGTGCTGAAATTCATTGACTACAAAGTTTCGTGACATCCTGAGATAATGAAAGGCAGTATACAAATGCAAGTTATTTCTTTCTTTTTAAGTTGACTTGTTTTTTTCCGGCTGAGGCTACCATTCTGTGTTTTAGAGTTTTTAACTTTGACTGGATCTCCATTTGACATGTGTCAAAGTGTGACTGTAAAAAAAATCAAGCTCATAGACTTTCCCCAGCTCTCCTTCAACTTGGAAAATGGCCTGTGAAGAGTAATGTAAGGATTATAATGGCCAAGGCACAACTCTTCCTTCGTCTCTGCCTATGGAGTAGGATCAGCTGTCTGCTCGGTTCTTGCTAAGAATGTAGATATGCAGCTACAATGTTCACCAGTCCATGAAATCAAATATTAACGATCAAGCATACCATAATACCATGTTTTATGTTGCAGCTGTACAAAACTCTGGTGCGGCTGCACTTGGAGTATTGCGTACAGTTCTGGTCACCGCATTATAAGGATGTGGAAGCTTTGGAAAGGGTGCAGATGAGATTAAACTAGGATGTTGCCTGGTTGGAGGGAAGGTCTTACGAGGAAAGGCTGAGGGGCTTGAGGCTGTTTTCATTAGAGAGAAGAAGGTTGAGAGGTGACTTAATTGAAACATATAAAATAATCAGAGGGTTAGATAGGGTGGATAGGGAGGGCCTTTTTCCTAGGATGGTGACAGCGAGCATGAGGGGGCATAGCTTTAAATTGAGGGGTGAAAGATATAGGACAGATGTCAGAGGTGGTTTCTTTACTCAGAGAGTAGTAAGGGAATGGAACGCTTTGCCTGCAACGGTAGTAGATTCGCCAACTTTAGGTACATTTAAGTCGTCATTGGACAAGCATATGGACGTACATGGAATAGTGTAGGTTAGATGGGCTTGAGATCGGTATGACAGGTCGGCACAACATCGAGGGCCGAAGGGCCTGTACTGTGCTGTAATGTTCTATGTTCTATGTTCTATACTGTCTTACAAAAATTGCCACTTCGATGCAAGGGAATTGAACATAGCAACCAGAGGATTGGGTGCTTGCCTTGCCGGTGAAGAACCATAACACGAATGAATGAAAAAGTTAGGAATTACAAAGACCAGTACCCCACTGGCCAAGCATGATTTACACAAATTAGTTCGGGAAAAAAATGCTACTTCTAGAAACCAGCTTGTGTTTCCACCCTGGTCTAAAACGCCCACAAAACAATCCAGAAAATTCAAGTTTTATTTCTTAGCAGGATTATAAGAAAAGTGGTTTAAACATGATTATGCCTACTAAAAATGGGATGTATAAAATTATATTTCGTGTGATAAATTAGCATTTATACAACATTGAAAAATTATTCTTCTAATGTCATATTGTTATAATATTTTTAAAGCTATGTTGGCAGTGGCCTTGTCAAAATATTCCATCTTCATCAAGATTGACACTTTCCCAACAGCCTAAAAATTGTTGACCCAGGGTCATTTGGAGGTTAATTCTGCTGCGTTTTGTTTTGCTTTCAGTTTTTTTCTAGTTGCTATTTAGGTTTAGGTCCCCTTTAGGGGAATTGTTCATGCATTTCCATTTTCTGACACTAAAGAACATAGAACATAGAACAGTACAGCACAGAACAGGCCCTTCAGCCCACAATGTTGTGCCGACCATTGATCCTCATGTATGCACCCTCAAATTTCTGTGACCATATACATGTCCAGCAGTCTCTTAAATGACCCCAATGATCTTGCTTCCACAACTGCTGCTGGCAACGCATTCCATGCTCTCACAACTCTCTGCGTAAAGAACCTGCCTCTGACATCCCCTCTATACTTTCCACCAACCAGCTTAAAACTATGACCCCTCGTGCTAGCCATTTCTGCCCTGGGAAATAGTCTCTGGCTATCAACTCTATCTATGCCTCTCATTATCTTGTATACCTCAATTAGGTCCCCTCTCCTCCTCCTTTTCTCCAATGAAAAGAGACCGAGCTTAGTCAACCTCTCTTCATAAGATAAGCCCTCCAGTCCAGGCAGCATCCTGGTAAACCTCCTCTGAACCCTCTCCAAAGCATCCACATCTTTCCTATAATAGGGCGCCCAGAACTGGACGCAGTATTCCAAGTGCGGTCTAACCAAAGTTTTATAGAGCTGCAACAAGATCTCACGACTCTTAAACTCAATCCCCCTGTTAATGAAAGCCAAAACACCATATGCTTTCTTAACAACCCTGTCCACTTGGGTGGCCATTTTAAGGGATCTATGTATCTGCACACCAAGATCCCTCTGTTCCTCCACGCTGCCAAGAATCCTATCCTTAATCCTGTACTCAGCTTTCAAATTCGACCTTCCAAAATGCATCACCTCGCATTTATCCAGGTTGAACTCCATCTGCCACCTCTCAGCCCATCTCTGCATCCTGTCAATGTCCCGCTGCAGCCTACAACAGCCCTCTACACTGTCAACGACACCTCCGACCTTTGTGTCGTCTGCAAACTTGCTGACCCATCCTTCAATTCCCTCGTCCAAGTCATTAATAAAAATTACAAACAGTAGAGGCCCAAGGACAGAGCCCTGTGGAACACCACTCACCACTGACTTCCAGGCAGAATATTTTCCTTCTAAAGGATTCCTATTTACTTGTGCTTTTTAGAAGAAGAGGAGAACAGTCGAGGGACAGCAGGCAGGGGAGATGGCGCTTTGCACTTGCCTGTTCCACAAATCAATCTACAGCATAGCAGCAAACATCTTCATATTTCTGAGGAAATATCGAGGGTTTGTGATTTTTTGATAAAATAGTGTTGCATAATTTAAACTGACCTACAGCAAAAATCAATCAGGTGGACAGCAGTTCTCGACCACCAATGAGGTGATCAGCTATTTAATCATATAACTAAATAAAAGGTCTACAAAACAAGATGCCCTGTTCACTCATGGAATCAATTTTCTTATCCCATGAACACTTGATGAAAAGTTGTTATCTTGTTGCATTTGCCTCAGGAGAAACTGCATCGAATGGCTAGATCTTCGCTTGATGGGTGAATGTGGATTGGAGTCAGGCCTGCTGCCCCTAGGTGCAGTGAACATTGCCAGAAAAACTACAAAATGCCAAGGCAGGCCATTTAAAAGACTCACCTTGGTTCTAGTTTTTTTACTTGGAGTTTGGTCTCTCTATTCTTCAATCTGCATGATCACCCTCACCATGCCCAAACAATGGGCAACCTTAGGAAACATGCTGAGGTGAGCTAAAATGAAATGTTAAAGATCTCTTACAGCTTACACTATACATACAAAGTCCTATTCATGAGAAAGCTTTTAAAATGTTTGAATTCCCTCAAGTACTAAATCTATCATAAAAACAATCAGAAATGTACACATAACCACCCATCAAAGACAGCTGATGCTTTAATAATCAAGCAACGTTTCATAGCCTGCTTGGACAATTACAGGTTGTGGAAGGCAGCAAAGCGTTAATAATCATAAAGATGCTCTGAGGGTAATAACAAACATCTCTAATTGACAAAGTAATTTTTTTGTCACTTCTCACAAACACAGACAGGCTTCTTTTTGATTTTTAAAGGACTGTGTATTTAAATAACTTCACAACGCTATAATGCTACATAACGTTTGTGCCCTTCCTAAACATTTAGTTCTATTTTTAACATTCTGAACACCCACATTGTGGGTAAAAACTTGCTTAACAGTGAAAATAGAGCCTGACTTATGTCCACATCGACTTCAAAAGGCCCAGCTGAGCTTACCCACCTGCACAATTCATATCCAATTCACTTCCTGCAACTGGGAGAAAAGGGATGTCAGCAACAGGAGGAGTACTTCCTTATCTGGGTCAACATTTTGGGAGTTCTGCAGAGTCTCTGTAACTCCATAAAAATCCACGTCATAATGTCATGATTGCTCAAACTGCACTCAGTGTTATCAAGTCACATCGATAATTCCACTATTGAGATGAATGCTCAGCTTATTTGCAAGCTTTAACACTGGATTTTGTAAATCAATATTGACTTTCTATGTAGCTATCACAGATACTTAAAAGCTATGTAAAGTCTTAGGGTCATCTACAATCAGCTTGTCTGCATCAAATAACATGGCCCCGTGACCTTCAACACACTGAAATATTCACTGCAGTTTCCTAAATAACAGTCACTGATCTGATAAGATCCTTCTGTAACTTCTATCTGTGCAGCCAGGCGATAGAGTTGATATGAAAAGCTTTCATCCTCCACTTATGAGAATTGTGAAGGAGCTGTGGAAGGAGATGGAAATGCGATCAAGTTCTCACAGTTGAATGATGTCACTGTGCTTTGAATGCAATCAGCCCGTTGGAAATTTTGATGAAATGAGTTTAGAAAGTTCTTCTTGAATACTCCACAGGCCAAACGATACCCTTTGCAACCCCATCCACACGCCAAATAACAGTGTTTGTAAATACATAAAAGCAAGTCATTATAGTGCAATCCTGCATTAATATGAACTAGGACACTGAACCTGGTTCTAGAGAATGAGATGGGTAAAGAAGATTCAAGTGTCAGTTAGGGAACCATTAGAGGCCAGTGGTCATTGTATCACAATGATGAGGCTGACAATGGAAAAAGTTAAAGAACAACCTTAATAGAGATAGTAGGAACTGCCAAAACTGCAGTCTGAGATAACAAGGTGTACAGCTGGATGAACACAGCAGGGCAGGCAGCATCAGAAGAGCAGGAAAGCTGATGTTTCGGGTCAGAACCGTTCTTCAGAAATTTCAGATATTTCTGATGGAGCGTCCCAACCTAAATCATCAGCTTTCCTGCTCCTCTAATGCTGCCTGTCCTGCTGTGTTTCTCCAGCTCCACACTGTTATTAAAGGAAAACCTTGAGTTGGAAAAAATTAACTGCAGAAAAACAAATCTCAATGGGAAATGAACAAATCCAGGCCACATAAATTGGAGTCAAAGACAGGGAGAAAAAATAGCTAATAATGGGCTCTCTTCAAATAAGAAATGATTTAGGCACAAGTGAAAGTACATTTTGTCAAAAAGATAGGACAAACAAATCCAGACGTCCCCAAAAAAAAGAAGAGATAGAAATTAAGTTAAAAAAGGAAATATGTGCTTGCGACAGACATCAGGTAAGAAATACAATTGAAAGCCAGGATGAATACAGAAGGCTGAGAGGGGAAGAGAGAAAATAAATAAAACAAGCAAAGAGACAATATGAAAAAGACTGAGAGGCAACATAAAAGGGAATCCCAAAGTCTTCTGTTGGCATTTAAATCATAAAAAGGATTTATTAAAAAAAAGGTGGGGTGCATTACTGACATAAGGGTATCATTTGACTCCATGGTACCAAGTTGGGTTTAAAATTGACAGGGAGGTTTATAGGACAGGTTGTCTGAACTTAATGTGGTTAAGTAACTGGGACCACATGAAATGCATCCAAGACTGCTGACAGAAATGAGAGTGCAAATTGTGGAAACATTGGCCATAATTTTTCAGTCTTCCTTAGATACAGGGATGGTACTAGAGGACTGGAAAATGACAGATGTTACACCCCTGTTGAAAAAAATTATGCAAAGATAAACTCAGCAATGTCAGTTTAACATCAGTGATGGGAAATGTCCAGAAACAATATTTCATGTTAAAATTAAGTCATTTGAACAAAAGCGGAATTTTTAAGGAAAGGTAGCATGGGTTTCTTATGGATAATTCATGTGTGATAAACTTGCTGGAGATTTCTGATGAAGTGACAGAACGAGTTGATGAGGACAATGCTGCTGATGTGGTGTACATGGACTTCTGAAAAGCATTTGATATAGTGCCACACTTGTGAGCAAAGTTATAGTCCATTGAATAACCGAGATAGTAGCAACATAGGTACAAATTAGCTAAGTGACAGGAAAGAGTGGTGGTTAATGGATTTTTTTTTGGGGCAAGGGAAGTTTGTACTGCAGTTCTCCAGGGGTCAGCATTGGAGCCCTTAATTTTCCTGATACATGTTAATTACTTTGATCTTGGTGTACAGTGCACAATTTCAACATATGCAGTCAAGAGGAAACGTGGAAGTATTGTGCACAATGAGTAGGGCAGAATAGACCTTAAAGGTATGTAGATAAGCTGGTGAAATGTGCAAATTGGTAGCAGATGAAGTTTAAGTCATTAAACATGGCAGAACAGCTTAAGAGAACAGTTAATTCTAGGCTTCATTAATAGAGAGATAGATTACATGAGCAAAGTCATGAGTTTCTTTTTTAAGGGATAGATAGGTGACAGTATTATAGTGGTATTGTCACTAGGCCATTAATCCAGCAACCCAGGCTAAAGCTATGTGCCATGGGTTCGAATCCCACCATGGCAGATGGTGAAATTTGAATTCAATTAGTGGAGTTACAATAGCTACTTAATGATGCCCATTGTTGATTATAGTAAAAGCCCATCAGGTCCTTAGGGAATAACATCTCAACTTACGTGGTCTGACTTACATATGACTGCCAATCCACACCAATGTGGATCCATATTCCCATTTACTCCTCCATGTTGAGCACCACTTGGACAATACACTGAGGATAGCACGAGCTCAGAATGTAGTCTGAGTAGGGAACCCTAAATGTCCATCATGAGAGTGGCTCAGCAGAAGCACTACAAACTGAACTGGCCAAATCCTAAAGAACTGGGGTACTATTCTGGGCCTGTGGCAATTGCTAGGAAATCAAGAAGCAAAAGCAAACTATGTACTGTCCAATCTAACTGTAGTTGATACATCTGTCCATTTCAAGTAATGGCATAATTCCTGTGGATACAAAGTCCCAACTTCATATCGAAGATATCCTGCATTAACATCGATGCTAAATGGGACAGACTTTGAACAGAGCTGGCAACTCCAGATTGAGCATCCATGAGGTGCTATGGGCTACTGACATCAGCAGAATTGAATTCAACCTTTAACTTCATGGATCAGTTTACCTGCCACTCTACAATTACCATCAAGCCAAGGTGATCAATCTGGTTCAATAAAGAATGCAGGGGTGAATGACAGGAGCAGAATCAGGTATACAGGAGGTGTCCACTAAATGAAACTACACACAGGATTATTTGTATATCAAGCAGTCTAAGCAGCAAGTGTCATTGGGACAAAATCCTAGAACTGATTTCTTAACAGCTCTGTGAGTCTATGTAAACAACACGAACGCAGTTCAGCACCGACACTTTCACAATGTCAATTAGGGATGGACAATAATGTTGGACTAGCCATTGATACCCACGAATGAACAACAAAAGACATTAGTTCGGCCGCAGCCAGAACACTGTGTACACTTTTAGGGGCTGCAACTTAAGAAGGTTGCAAAGGCATTGGTCAGAGTGCAGAAAAGATTCATAAGAATAGTGGCAGGCATGAGAAACTTCAGTTACAGGGATAGGTTGGAGAAGTTAGGACAACTGTCCTTGGTAAAGAGAAGCTGAGGAGAGTTCTGATAGAGTTATTCACATCACAATGGCGTCTTACAAAATAAGAATGAAGAAACTGTCACCCATCACATAAAACATAATGAACAAGGCAATACAGATGGAAAGTAGCTGAAAGGAAAAGCAACAGAAAAAAAATTTCACACAGTTAAGTTGCTGAGGTCTAGAATCGCATTGCCTGAGATTGTGGTGGAGGCCATTTGAATACAGCCAAAGGAAATTAGACTGTGATTGAAAAAGGAACAATGTCCAGGGTTATGAGGAAAAGGTAGGAGAATGGCATGAAGTGAAACGGTCATTAGCAGAGCAACTGCAGATGCAATGGTCTCAATGTCCTCCTCCTGCTGTTACAATTCAATTATTCTATATTTGAAATGGGTTTGGCATCTTTAAAAAATTCCTTTATTATGTTAATAGTGTGAATTTAATGTTCTCTTAGCCTATCTTAATCCTTTTCATTTTAAGAAATACGATGAATGATTTCTTAGGACTCCAAATCAAAGTGATTCCTTCATTCCCTATATTAACCATTACTAATTTCTGTGGTTTGTCTAGTTATTAATCTGGGTTCATAAATGCTCTAATAGATGCAAGATGGTTTCTAATGTCACCAATTTGGTACAGTTCACCTTCTAATGGATTACTATGAAAGATTAGACACAAAGCATTTGAAAAGCCAGGGTATCCAGTAATCTGAGTACAGTAACCCAGAGAATTGCATGTGAAGCCTTGAATTCAAGCAAAATTCTGCTTTTTGAAGTTGCGGCATCATTATGTGAATGTGATGGATGAATATTCTTGTGTCTTCATTAATAAAAAAGAACAAATACAACATAGAGCAATACCTATATGTACAAGATGAGTCTACATTGATACTGTGTATAATAAAGACAGACTTTCCATTATATAGCATTTGTCATGATCATCTGATGTCGCAAAACACTTTAATGGCAATGAAGCACTTTTGAAGTGTATTTATGTGGTAATGTAGGGAACATAGCAGCACCTAAGAGCTTAGGAAACTCCCACAAACAGCAACGTGATACAGCAATGGTCAGACAGTTTGTTTTATCGGATCTTGATTGAGAGATAAATATTGCCCAGAGCATTGGGAATATCTCCACTGCTCTTCTTTAAAATACTGCCATGGACCTTTTACATTTACCCTAGCAATTTAATGTCTCACCCAAAATATGGTGCCTCTAACAGGGCAGCAGGCATGCTACCCATTGAAATACAGCTGAGATACTAATCACACAAAATGGAAAGAGGTTAAGGAGATTGAATCAATTCTTGGTAACCTGTACACAGCAGAGCACACTACCAATATGAACAGGATTCTAGCAGATTCCAAAGGAGTGCAATGCTATACCTATTATGTAAAAAAGGTGGTCATAAAGGAGAGGGGGAAGAGTTGAATTAAAGTACAAACTATTTATAAGCTTCAAAAAGACCACAGATGCTCAAAGGTGAATAAAATCAGGCCAGGGTGTCTAATCATTGTTACTGGATAGAAATAACAACTGTATATCAAAATTAAAAAGGCAAAACATATTAAACCAATTTATATTTGAGAAATGTATTTTCCATCTATTCTTTTCATCAAAGCAGGAAACCACAAATCAGACATAACAGGAATAGATGTAGGGTACCGATTTTTTTCACCACATCTCAAATTATAAAGCAGCATTGGGATGGAATTTACAAGCCGACTTGTGTTCATTGTATATAACATAATCTAATTTTAAAATGTAATAGCTTGCACTATGACATGTCTCATCCTGTGTAAATGTTCCCTGGTGACCAATGTCAAGAGTTAAGAGGAGGTGAGGAGCACCTGGCTGATATATTCCTCTAAACAGCATGACCTGCTTTGAACTGAGACTAAAAGCTGATCTGCCTGAATGCTAGCAATTTTTAAAAAATTTCCCTGGCTATTCTCATACTTGTATTTCCAATCCTCCTTAAAGACAGGAGTCTGGGTTTTCACAGGATTGTGTAGACTCTCAAGAGAATCCAAAATGCTCAACATGTACTGTCCCCATTTCTGACACATCCCACTTTCAGTGGTTGGGGCACTAAATTACAGAGGAGGGATACCTGAATTCAGCAGGGTCATTATAACTCAGTGCTGAATTCAGCAAGAGCCTTAACCCCCAGTAGAGGAGTTATTATGAATTCTTACAGTAGTTGTAAATGCTCTTTGAGGAGTGGACAAGATCTGCAGAATTGTCAAACAGTGAAGTTATTTAAACACCAAAACAGTTAAGGTGTTCTTAGAAAAAAAAATGGGTGCTGTATCATGACGCTTTGGGAGTTGGTGCTGGCACATGAAATTTGTGGGAGGACATGAGAAATGTGATAGATAGAGGGGCTAATGTTTAACAAAACAACTGGGAAGAAGAATAAAGACCTCATCACCTGATACAGGTTGATGGAATGTGTTGACATACACTGGGTGAAATTTAATGCAGAGAACAATGAAATGAAAAATGAAGAGAGGCTATATGAAACGAAGGATATAGTTCTAAAGAGATTCCGGTGCATTATATGAAGGTGGTAGGACAAGTTGATAAAGCCTACAAAATCCTAGAGTTTATAACAGAAATTGAGCTCAAAACTAAGACAATTATGGCAAACCTTTCAAAACACTGTTGTGGCCTCAACTGTCATATTTTAGACTAAATACCTTAGGATAGATGTGCAAACATTGGAGGGGAAGCAGAAATGATTTTTGAGAATTGGGTGGCATGGTGGCTCAGTGTTTAGCACTGCTGCCTCACAGAGCTAGGGACCTGGGTTTGATTCCTGCTTTGGGCAACTGTCTCTGTCGAGTTTGCAGGGTTTCCAAAGTTGTTTCAGGGTTTGAAGAACTTGCATTACATGGCTAGGTTGGGGAAGTTGAAACCATTCTCTTTAGAAGGGGCTGAGAGGAGATTCAAAAGAGTTGCTGATAATCGCATGAGGTCTAAGTAGGTTCAAAAATGCAGCAACTATTTCCACTGGCAGAATGTCTGAGAAATACAAAACACTGATTTGAAGTGAATGTCAAAGAATAACCTTTTATCCACAGCAAGTATTTCAGACCTGGAATGTAGTGCCTGAGAGTTTGAAAAGACAAGAAGAACTGCAGGGCTCAAAGGAAATGCAAAGGAGTGAGAAACACTGAGTTGTTCTTACAGAAACCTGGTATGGGAATGAAAGGCTAAATGGCCTCTTTCTCAGCTATTACCATTCTGTGACATTTGGATTCATGCAATCAGGTCCACAAAGAAATAGTGAGAATATCAAAATTCATTTTGCTTAGAAACTTGCATTTGATTAAGTAAGTAGGCCTTTCTTGATTATAGTTTATTTAACTCTAGAATGCCATTTAATAAGATATAGTAATAACCATACTTCTATTATATATTAAGAAGTAAATTGAGAAAGGCTCACATTTGTTTGGTTCATCAGTTCAGAAATTCTCTGGTAGTCATCCATGTGACCACTTGAGAAGTATAAGTCTTCAATTAGCATGCAAATGGCTACTTGGCCAGAAAATGCATCATTGATGCTCTCCTCAGTAAATATGCCCATAATTTATATTCTTGAAGGAATACTTGATAGCAAGCAGGAGCAGATAATTCAGTGACACATTTTCTTCTCTACCTCAGGATAGAGAATCCAGTTGCTCTTGCTTCTACCTAAAGGAAGGAAATTATTAAATTGGGAAGGGTTCCAAAAAGATTTACCAGGATGTTGCTGAGAATGGAGGGTTTGCATTGCAAAAATAGGCTGAGACTTTCTTCACTGGAGCATAGGAGGTTGAGGGGTGACCTTATGGAGACTTATACAATCATGACGAGCATAGATAAGGTGACTAGCAAGGATCTTCTACCTTTGGTGGAGAAGTTCAAACTCGGGGGGTTCATTTTTAATGTGACAGGAGAATGATTTAAAAAGGACATGAGGGGCAACATTTTCATTAAAAAGTGGCTCGTGTGTGGAACAAATTGCCAGAGGAAGTGTGGGATGCAGTTAAAATTACAACATCAAGAAGACATTTGCATAAGTATATGAATAGGAAAGATTTGGGAGGATCTGGGCCAAACACAGGGAAGTGGGACTCGTTTAGTTTGGGAACATGGCCTGTGTGGACTAGTTGGACCAAAGAATCTGTTCCCATGCTGTATGACTCTATGATTCTACCTCTGCTATGGCTTAGTTTAAATTGAGAGCTTCCTGGTCTATATGGCATAGCATCATTCTCAATGATGTGACAAGCTGGGGACTACTGAGAAGCATTTCATTTGTTTTTATAGAGTGCATGTCAAAAGTTGATATTCAGTGACAATGTGGTCAAGTATTCCAACAGGTAGGTAAAATGTTTAGCTCAATACATGGTTACACTTAGAAAACCTGAATTCCCTAACAAAAGCAAAGTTTCTCTCAAAATAATCTCCCCATTGCTTCTAGTATGAGACTGAGAAACTAAAAGCACATTTATTTCTAACAAACTGTGCCAGCGTCCAGAGAACACAGTAAGTTGCTCGTACAGCAATCTGCAAACAATGTAGGTACTGCAACAACCAGATCTCAATCAGAAATGCTTTGACATTCTCAAAACCAACCTGCGCTGCCAAAATCTGATTTTTAGATCAGTCCACTTTGAAAGTTCAATTTGCCAAATGACTGTGTGAGGCCGAGAGCTTTAAAAATCTTGATAGCAAACTATATTATAATAGGAAAATGGGTAAGTGCCTGAAGCAATAATTACATGAGGTTGGGTTCAACAACTCTAATTGTTTTCTGATGCTATTATGACTTACATTGGACTCCTTCACTCAGGAGTTCATATAAATTCTGTAGTTCCTGGGAACTGCCAGAGTGCAATTAGCATTATTAGGAATGTAGTGTCTGGGTTAATTCAAAAAACTCCAGAAGATTTCTGTGCTCTGAAAGGTTGCCAATCTATTTCCTGCCTCATTGAGTAATTATCAGCAACTATGCATTTTAACAGCAAAATTTTTTTGGTGATTGAACAATCTTTGAAAATGCCATAATGGTTTAGGTCAACAAACACAATTAAACCCAAGGAAAATTTTCATGCATGCATTGCAAAGCTTGTTTGAATGTGACCCCAGTAATGTATATAATTATATATAATCTTCAGCTGCAATTCCTGTGGGAGGCTTGTGGAACCCCAAGGGAAAGACTTATTTTCAGTAATTTACACTGTTTCCCTGAGGGTTCTGCCAATCTCCCACTGGAGTGAGTCAATTAATCCCCACAGAATTTAAAGGCCAAAGCATCTTTGTCTGTGTTTGAATCAGAAGTGCTTCTCACAAATCTATCTACATGTAACTGTACATTCATTCTCAAGTAACAGCATCTATGTACAAATATGCACATAGGTTTCTTCATTTGTCCCTGTATGTTTTCCTTGCTGTCCATTACAAGTGCAAGAGTGCATTAACTTAAGTACGTACATGTACATTTCACTGACTGTGCAAGCAGGTTTCTACGCATTAGATAAATTCAGACAATGCTGCAAACCGTTCAGCATGAGAAGTAATATATGTGACTAGAGCCAATGTTAACTTTGCAAATCAATGCTGTCTGGTCTGCTGAATGCTTTCCAGCATTTTCTGTTTTTTATCCAGATTCCAGTGTACTGAATATTTTGCTGTCTGTGACTATAGTGGCCTGTCTCAGTAGTGGTGAAATGAGGTTACAGCTATTTTAAAAACTTGTTTCACCTTCCCACCCCAAGGAAAGGTCATCATGACCTCAATGACTTCTTATCAGTGAGATTAGTGCATATAAAGAGAGTTGAAAACGCTCTTCATTTTTCTCTATTCCAATCCAACTGTTGAAAACACTTCTCGTTGACTTCCTATCAAAGATTTGGATTGCTTTAAATTACCTGGAAAGATTTTAACATGAAGTTGGAATAGTAATCTCAGACCTGCAGTTAACCTCATGAGCAATCATATGTATTTCATTTTCCGAATAAATACCAACAGGGCTTTGGTTGCCAAAAGATTGCTGTGACCTCTTTGAATTTACTTTGAGTGTTCCACTTGCATTATCATAATAAGCAGAATGTAGGAGTCCGATGAAGGACTATGCCTAGAGTTAAGCATTTAACCTCAAAGATAGACTGCCCGAACAGCTCAGAGATGTGGGGATTATTTTTAATACTCTGACTCGTTAAGATCCAGAATGCAGTAACTGAAAGGATAGTGGAGGCAATATTCTGTCAGTGCTGTGTGCATGTACAGCCACGCAGAAATTATGACAACATTCTTGCGGTACAACGTGCCCCATTTAAAATACCATGCAAGGCAAAGGAACCATACATTAAATTATGCACAAAAAAGGAAAGTAAGAGGGATCCAAGTGGAAGCAAATTAAATAATGAATAGAATGTTACAGTAGGGTGGGGTGGAGGGGTAGATGACAGCTATCAATACATTTGGAATTAAAGTCAACAACCAGATGACGGGACCATAGTGCACCGTGGGCTGGAAAGTAGGTGCATAGTGAGTCGACTGCCCCAAAATTAGTCCTTAATTATTCACCTACAAATGGTGGGTGGGCTACAAATGTCAGCATCTGCTCAATCTGTGGGTGCAATTGGAAGTATTTGGGAACGTGGTGGGCGAGGAACTTGTCCTATTTTACATTTTCTTTTGACCCTGCCAAAATCCTATCGAGTAACGTTAAAAATGTGGAATTATACATGCGTGAAAAGTAAAAAAAAAACTGCATGGCTGTAGGAAAAAAGCACTGAAGTGCAAATAATTCGATAGCTCCTTCTAAGAGCTGTCACAAGCATTTTGCCCTAAAATGGCCTCCTTTCATTCCTTCAAATTTGAGATATCTGGACACCATTTCCTTTTGTTAGAGAAGGCATATGAATGAAATTTTAATTTTAAAAATTACTTACAGTTTCTCGAATGATTCTGTGTATAGATGCATAGCCTGGCATATTACTGAGCAACATAGACCAGGAAGGCTCTAATTTGAACCTTTATGCTAAGTTAACTTGGGCTGTAGTAGAGCTATGACACTCACTTCCATTTTTGATGGCAAATTAGTGATTAACGCTGGAAATTGCAAATCTGTGAATGCCAGATGAGGACAAGACCTGGTTGGCTATGGCATTTCAATTCTAGATTAAAATAACCTATCACATTCAAAACCTTTAAAGCATATACATGTCTTTGTTAATTCTGTACTGTTGCCTGTTATACATGATATACTTTATGATCAATACATTAAGGCTTGCGGAGTAAACGGGTCATATGGCAAGGTAAATGGCAAGAACCAGAAGATTTCTTACAGAATCATGGGCCAGCACAAACCACTGACTTTGAAGAGGAAGGAAGAAATTAGGATGGGAAAATCATTATCCCAGGTAAGGTAATAAACTATTTCATATATTGTGATTTCTTTTGCAAACCAATATTGCTGCAGATTTACTTGTCATTTGTGGGCTTAAAGACAGTGGCTGGGAATTTTGTGGAGGATCTGTGTCTGCCATGTCTCTTCTATGTTGGCTCTACTCTTCCATGTCACACCTGCCAATACTGCTAGAAACTCATAACAATGTATTCAAATGAGGACACTCAACCATGTCTTGAGCTCCCAAAGCACTAAGCTAAATAATTATGAGTTAAAACAGGCATTTCTGTCAGCATTAGCTAAGTTTGGAAAATGTATTTCACACGAGCTTGCAGAAACTTTCAGAAGCATTTGCTTTGGTGTTTTCTATTTCTCTTGCTTCCTTTACAGAAATAGACTTGTCTCTGATGCCTGAAAGCCCGCTGGCAATGACTGGGGACCTCCTTTTTCCTTTGATCACAGCAAGCTGTTCTGCGCGCCAGATACGGAATTCCCAATTTGGTTTGTATACATTTTCAAAATTATTTCTTCATGGACTGCAGGCATCACTGGCTGTATCAGTATTTATTGGTCATCATTACGGGCAGCATGGTGGCTCAGTGGTTAGCACTGCAGCCTCACAGCACCAGGGATCCGGGCTCGAATCCACCCTCGGGCGACTGTCTGTGTGGAGTTTGCACATTCTCCCAGTGTCTGCATGGGTTTCCTCCAGGTGCTCCGGTTTCCTCCCACATTCCAAAGATGTGCAGACTAGGTGGATTAGCCATGCTAAATTGCACGTAGTATTCAGGTATGCATAGATGAAGTGTATTATAGGGGGAATAGGTCTGAGTGGGATGCTCTGAGGGTCGGTGTGGGCTTGTTGGACCGAAGGACCTGTTCCCACACTGTAGGGATTTTATGACTCTATGATTAATTACCCTAAAGAAGATGGTGGTGAACTACCTTCTTCAACTACTGCAGTCCTTGGATGTAGAGGCAGGAACTTGATCCAGAGACAGTGAAGAAATTGCAATATAGTGATATAGTTCCAAGGCCAGATGGTGAGTAGCTTGGAAGGGAACTTGTAGGTGGCAGCATTTCCTTTGATCTACTTCCCTGCTTAAAGACAAAAAAACTGCAGATGCTGGAATCCAAGATAGATAAACAGGAGCCTGGAAGAACACAGCAAGCCAAGCAGCATCTTGAGGAAAGGAGCAGTCAATGTTTCTGGTACTACCCTTCTTCAGGACTGGATGTGGAGGTGGGGGAGCTGCAGATTAAAGAGGGGGAGGGGTGAAGGCAGAAAGGTGGTGATAGGTGGACATTGGTGGTAAGAACGACATGGCTGGTCGATGGGAGGGATGAATCTGGTTGTTGGCAAGAAGGGAGTGTCAGAAGGTGGAATGGAAGGGAGGAGGTGGAGCTGGGAGAGGAGGCAGGGGATTGAGTGGCAAGGTTATTTGAAATTGGAGAACTCAATGTTGAGTTCCTTGGGCTGTAGGGTGTCCAGGCAGAAGATAAGGTGCTGTTCAAATTTGCGTTCCGAGTTGCTGCGACATAGGAGGAGGCTGAAGCTGGACATAAAGGAGGGCGAGTGGGGTGGGGAGTTGAAATGGGCAGTGACCTGGATGTTAGGTTGGCATTTATGGGCCAGGCGGAGACGCTCAGCGAAACAGTCACCTCTTCTATGTGTGGTCTCACTGACATAGGGAAGACTACATTGGGAGCACTGGATGCAATAAACTCGGTTGGAGGAGATGCAGGTGAAGCTCTGTCTCACTTAGAAGGACTGTTTAGGGCTGGAGGGAGGTGATGTGTGAGCAGGTGCTGCATCTTTACTGTTACAGGGGAAGGTACCAGGTGGGTTGGTGTGGTTGGTGGAGAGCATGCCACGAACTAAGGGGTGGCAAATGGAATGGTCCTTGTACAAGGCACAGAACTTGTTGAGGTGGGGGTGGAGGGGCATGAAAGTGAGCCCTTAACTGAGGTCAGACCATGCGGCCTCATAGAGTTCAAGGTCCAGGGGAATGGTGAATATGTGGCAAGGTTCACATGTGGCTTCCCCCCACCTACTTCTTCAGTCTCCTCAATATCCCCCCGGCCCAAAACACAACCCACGTACTTTTCCACGTTTAGACAAGGAGGCCCAGAGAAAGGCTGATCTTAGCACCATGACATCGAACCTCATTCCGAAGACTGTACCAACAGACAAGTGGTAAGTAGATACTAAGAGACCATATATGCTGCATTAACACTGAGCCCTTCTCGTTGCAGTCCCTCATCACCCAAAGAAGGCATCACTGCATATACAAGAATCTTGCATTGTATTTACAATTCAGATCGAGAGGAAACCATTTGCTTTTGCCTCGTGTATTCTTGACTTCTTTGCCTATATTGTGTGTCGAGCTACCCGTACTGGATCTCCAAAATGGAGGTCAGAAGTTTAATGTTTTAACGAAGACCTGTAACTCGAGATGTGGTTGGAGTTGTTGGTTAGTTCACTGGGCTGACTGGTTTTCATGCAAACATTTCGTCTCCCTTCTAAGTGACATTGTCAATGCTGTGTAACCTCCACTGAAGTGCTGTTGTTCTGTCCCACTCTGAATTTGTATGGTCCAGTCTCTCATGGTGAAAAGTCTTGTTTCTGGTTTCGCACAGTAGTGGTATGTAGATTACAACATGCTTGATCATTGCATCGGTGGTTGAAAACCAGGTCTCCAGGGATTCTCATGCTTGTCTTTGTTTTGCTTGTCCTATTACTGTAATTTTGTCCCAGTTAAATTGAGGTCCTTCTATGTCAGGGTGTATTGAAGCGGTAAGTGACTCCACTTCATAGAGACATTTATTTTCAATTGGCAAGGATGAGTAATATGGTCAAAATTTCTTCTGACCACCATTTATTGTCTGTTAATAAATTATTTTAACCTGCAGTCTGCAAATGCATGTTTGATGCAACTGCCTCTTGAAGGCCTCCCATCACAACATGAAGATGATCATGTCTTTGGTCAGCAAATAGACACTAATTTCACCCACTTAGTGCATATTTGTAGTCATTTTCCATTAGTAGATTGTGCTGAGCACTCATCGGAGTATGAAAGGCAATACAGGTTCTGCCTGAGCAGTGGACTTTGTCTGGTCATCAGGTCCCCCCATACACCCTTGAACCTACATGTCCCTTTCTACCTAGCACTCCCAGGCTGCCCATCCCTATGGAACCCACCTTGTGTCTCTATGCACCACTCTGAACTACAGCTCCAACTCTCATCCTTATCCCCCAGGCCATCTCATGACAATTGATCATGGAAACCATCCCATTCTCCTTTGCAGTGTCTCCAATCCCCAGTTTTAAGTTCTCACACTTCAGTGTTGCCTGATACTCAGCTATGAACCCAGAACAACTGTGCTCCATTCCAATGAACAATTTGGTCCGACTGCAGTGAACGATAATTGCCATGCCTGCCCACTCTCCTGACTGATGATCTGCTAATGCCCTGACCGGTGGCACTGGATTTTCAGGACTCCCTGCGGCACACTCCCTGAACTGTAGTGAGATGGACCCTCTATCCAGACCACCCCAACTCAACATGTGACTATGCCCAGTACCCAGGACTGATGGCGACATGGCCCTTGACTCACTGCACCGGGAGCCTCTGACTGACAGCAACTCCTTGACTTCACCGAGGACTACTTCTCTTTGACTTGAAGACATGGCCATTTAATTGATCCACATGCACGTGTTTGTCATGTATTCTGTCAGCAGTGCTGTAGGTGCGAGACTGACACAGCACTGTGCCATTCAACAACATGATCATGCCCCTGCAGGTGACTTCTTGTGTGATTCCATCAAATTATTCATCAAACTTCATGTCGTTCAGGACCTGAGAAGATTTCACCCAGTGTCTCTGTTGTGCTCTCTCTCTCCAGAATAAGCCTGATCAGGAACTGATTAGAAATGGTGATTAAAACCATGTGTTTCCACTCCATGGGACTGCCCACTGGCCCTCATAAATATCATCACAAATCCAATCTGCACGTCTTACGTAGACTGTAATTAGTGAAGAATACATCACAAACTCATAGGAACTAATAAAACAGTTCCTTTCTGGCTTTCATCTTACAGAACTTCAAGATTCTCATTTGAATGTGTGGACAATGGAGCTGTGCTAACACCTTGGAGCATCTTAAACTCATTACTAATATCAGTAGTCCATCAGCACCATACAACTAATCTTTTCAAGTGCAGTTTTTGAGCTTTTCAAAAAGATGGTCTATTTGAAGATTGGTTTGTTTAACTCGTTCCAGTTTATGGCCCCTGTAAAGATGAAAGCGAATTCACAGTCTGCTGTTTGGCTGCGGAAGACATTCTATCATGACCTCCTCACTTCCAATTTGAATGGTGTTTCAGTTAGAACAGTTAATTTTAAATTTTAATTTTGTAGTGTGGCAGAGTTTGTGTAAGTAGTTGTTTAGTTGGTATGCTATGTGAATTTAGACTATGGGGATTCATAGAATTCACAATGCAGAAATTGATTTTTAACTGGGCGCTGCAATAACATTTTGTTTCTTCTTTCAAAGCTATTAGTTTTACTGCTGTTTCACTCCATGTTCCAGCCATTGACAAAGTGGAATATTTGCTACAGAGGGTTGCTATTTTTAACAGAATTCACAGATCAGATACTACCTGGGGCTTAAACTTGTTTCATTCTGGGATTATGCCTCACATCTCCTCAATTACACTGCATTGTCGACACACAAAACTCAATCTATGGCAAATCAAAAGATTGAATTAATGAACTCTCATTCCACATTCAGCTGTATCATTCAGTACCATTGTTTCACTCTCAACTTTCTCTTTTTTTGGTATGTAGGTCATGTAATGATATTAATACAATATATCATTATGACCAGCCCGTGGCAAGAATACACACTTTATAACAGTTCCAGACCAGATAAGCCAAATCGTCAAGTTCCTGGGTGAGGAGGAATGAATTGACTCCCTTTCTTTATTCACCCTCCTACTCAATTGGTTGGAATAAGATTGTGAAAGCCTTTTTCCCAGACCAAATGAATTTATGTTTTAAGAGGAGCCAATTTAACCATGCTTTCTTGGATTAACAAAATGATGAGTCTACAAGTTACTGAATGCTGTAATACACTCTGGATTTTGAAGAGAGGAGTCCAATAAAGATGGAGTTTACAAAAAAGATAAACACAACAATCTCCAAATTCTGCGAAACACAGACAATTGCAGTTGTTACACACTATGACTGCAGCACTGATATTAGTAGGTGAGCAGTTGATTGCAAAATACTTGGCTAGGCAGGTCAGCTAAAAGACTTTTATCCTGTTTATGTCATCTGCAGTGTCACTCACTTTCTAGCTTTTAGTAAAGTGAGAGACTTCCTTTCTTTGTACCCGTAGTGCAGAGACGACTAAGGGTTGTCTCCACTGTGACCACTGCACACAAGTATACACTTAATAAAGTTGAAACTGGTTTTTAATTCCTGTTTTTTCCTGTTCTTGAAAGGAGAAAACACAAACATGTTTCTCACCCAGGTGCTCCTTTCTCTCCCAGCATGTTCATAATATCAGGTAACTCAATGGAGATACAGTTCAGTCTGCAGTGCATTTTTCCTTTTAAAGTCCTTCTCTTTAAAGTTTCTTTGAGGCTTGTCAAGTATAAGATTTCAGGGTTTCGCACATGACTGGGAATAACCCACTCACAGATCTTCCCGACAGTTACTGAAATATATTGCTCAGAATATACATTCTCAGTCATATTTTAAACATTTTTTTCAAAAAAGGCACATGTTACAATTAAGAGTTCAATATGTCCATCGATGATTTACAGTTATGATCAGTCATCATGACAATATAGGCTGTACTTCTTAGATGCAAAGCTACTAAATGGAGTTGATGGCATAGCACCTTCCTTTTGACAGCATTGTGATATTCCAGTGATACAGCAACTGTTTGCTATTTGCCTACATACCTGTTTCAAGACGTTATTGTGGAGGAGTGTGTGGAATCAAATACACAGATGGGAAATTTAAGTGGTAAGTCACTCCAGTGGTCTTCAGCAATGGATTAGAAGCCAACTGTTTGGGAGTGTGGTACTGGACAATGAGGCCAGAAAGGGGAATTTTATCTGTAATGAATGGGTTCTGTAAAGATTTGACAAACAGGAGGCTGTTTGCAAACCAGGCAGCATCTAAAGGGAAGGAGCAGTCAATATTTTGGGTAATACCCTTCTTTAGGACTTCCTCAGCTTCTGTAAAGGGTTAGCTGACTGCAAAGAATGTGCACTAGTAAGAGTGGGGGGAAAAAAAAACACAAGTATGTTTGGTATCTGTGCCTGGAAACCACTGAACTGTTAAGAGTACTGATCTTTGTAAATTCCATCAAGGAAGGAGTTATTTAATGAATTATTAATAGATCTATTAATATGTTAAGTAGTTGGAGGTTTCAAGTGTCAAGTGGCTCCATTATCAGTTTCTTCCTGTTTCTAAAAGATTGCTGTTAACCCAAAGGCTGATAGTGTCTAATCTGTGCCCATCCATACCTCATTCATTCATTCATTCTGTATTGACTATCTGTTTCATGTCACCGGCTCCATAAAAGACCCTGTAGTGTCATTTGGAGATCTCCTGACACCAGCACATTGCCTGTTTTACATCAACACCTGAAATTAATATGCTCTAATACCAGCAACTGGTACTTCAGAAGAAGAAGCTGTTGTTATTTTTACTTCCTCTTTCTACTTTTCTTACTGACAGCATATTTTGCTACAGAGGATTTACTGGTTTCATTTCTAAAGGAATGAAGGTCTGATACACGGATGGTGATATGCTGATTGCTGGGTTCACACATGATTTCTTAAACAGCATGTAAGTAATTTTATTTATGGAATCAGAGGAACGTACTAAGCATAGGCTTGGTCATTTCAAACAGGATAAAGGCAAATCAGCAGATAAGATGTGCATTCGGCTCATCTTAAATACTTTCAAGCACTTTCCTTGCAGCAAGTTTCCTATCCACTTAACTCTCTTAGCAGAGACATCTTGTATGATTTGATAGCCATAAAGGGAAAAATATGGGGGAATGAAAAGCATAATTGCTGCGTAGGTCATGTGCATGGAAGTTCTACAGTATGAATTAGGAAAATTAATTATGAGATCTTGTCAACTATTTATAACAGGATTTCTTTGCTAATGGTAAACTGTTCACTTTGAGAGAAGCATGTGCTTGTGCATTTTTATATACACACACAAATGAACTCTGATAATGTTAAAAGCTAATAACAAAGTTACAATTTCACCACAGTTCACGAATGGAGGGCATCTTTTCCTCCTGTAACTAAGAGTAGTTGCTAACAAATATTATTCAATAGGTTTAACACTAATACTGTATTTTCTTATTTATTTACCATTATGGTGTACAGGGCAGGTCAAGTCAGAAACAGAAACAAAGCAAGCATACAGTGCTTGTTAATCAGTAGATATATTTTCAGACAACTAAAAGATATGAAGGAAGATAGTTCAGTGTGCGCTTCGAAGTAATTTTACAATAAAAAAATTTTGATGAATATTTTCAAGATTATTCTTAAAAATGTAAAAGAAAATGATTGCAAAAATCTCAATGACCCAGTTTTCATTTTTATAAATCTTCATTATGTTCAATAGTTAAATGTGATTTTCTGTCATTAATTAATGCTGGATAATATAGGGAAAAAAGACTAATTAACAGGTTGCAATTTCTGAAGTCATGGGATGTTGGTTCCCTGAACTGGGTAGGCACATGATCATTCTAATTTCTGTCAAATGTTGATCTATAACCTGCTACTGGAACTTGCAGGAGTTCAACCTCAGTAGGGGTGGAGTTTGTGGACTGGGGAGGTGGTTAAGGGCATGGCGGCAAACTAAAGAGAACACCATTTCCTTTTTCACAAGGTGTAGAGCTGGATGAACACAACAGGCCAAGCAGCATCTTAGGAGCAGGAAAGCTGATGTTTTGGTCCTAGACTCCCACTGCTGTGTTCATCCAGCCTACACCTTGTTATCTCAGATTCTTCAGCATCTGCAGTTCCTATTGTCTCTGATACCATTTCCTTTTCATTCAGTCTCTCATTCATTTAATTCCTGATCAGAATAAGTCAGCTCAATTTATATTTGACTCATTTTCTGAGTGGGCATGAGTAAAGCAAGGATCTTTGCTTGTCCAATATGCAGTGTGCTGACCCTGTCAAATTAAATAGGACTGGCAAGACATGAAATATATGCCCGTGATTCAAAGCTAGCTTTAGAGGCAAGGAAGCTTGCATTGCCGCAAGGTTAAAGGCTTTATGCAGCTAAAGGAGACAAACATCCAAGCTTGTAAAAATTGGGAATGTGTTCACTTCTGCAACCTAATTATGTCTAGAATCAATGAGTGACTTAATATCAATTGGGGCCTTAAAGATACTTCTTGAGGACATAGGACAAAACAGGGGACACATCTTTAGAAAGGTACCAAAAGGCCATTAACAGCAATAGGAGGAACAGAGAGAAGTGATAATCTTTTATGAATGCCTCCTCCACAATGCCATGCAAGTGAAATGAATTCAGAAAACTTTTTTTGCATCACTTCTTATTAGGGACAGACTTCCACCCTGCCCTCAGCTGATAAGGTGACAAATATGGACATCAATGGCATGGACTTTAGAACAGTACTTTCTGAGGATCAAGCTTTAGTTCAAGCATTGAGGATTATGCCAAGAAACTCCTGCAGATGGTAGTTACATGGTAAAGTCCATAATGTCTGCATGAAACAGCATTTCTTTTTGAGAGCTCCACTTGGTCTTTAATTTTCAGGGGCTGTCTTATCATTCTTACCAAGTCCTTCATTAGTGAATTTATTACCAAATCCTTAGTGTCAATTTTGACAAAAATATGCATTTTTACCTTCTATAACCTAGTTTCTATTTTTCTGCAAGAACTCTGCATGTGACAGAAAAGAGCTGATTACCCTTAGCATTCAATAGCTAGCTACAAACTCACCCAATTTGAGAATACAGCTCTGAAAACATACAATCTGATATCACAATGGAGGCTTATGAAATCAGACGCTCTTGTGCTAGTAGATGATTTGTATTGACAAAGGAATTTTTCAATTATTCTTTTATATATCTCTCGCAAGCATTGACAAGTGTAAGTTGAAGTATATCAGCAGTGCCTCAGTGTCTGCAAAGTTTAAGTGGTGGACTACATTATATAGCTTCAGTAATGCCATCACTACAGTGGGGTCTGCTCACTCATGGGTTATCGGCAAGGGGGCTATGGATGCAGGAAATACAAAGTGAAGATTTTTACCCTTGGCAACAATCCCCCAACACTTTTACCTCTTTGCTGAGGCTTCATTGGAACTAGAAAACAGAAAAGTCCTAGCAGCAAAAGCAGCTGCAGCAAGCAATATGTAGAGCTATACTGAAAAAGAATGACACAGTCTTCTTAATTAAAGTTGATTGTTTTTAATATTTGGTTGTCTGCCACTACACAGGTTCCTGTCTCAGAGCTTTTAACAAGAAGCATGAACATAGTTACTTGAACTGTGTCTGCAACAATGCGGAGATGACTCGTGGGCCTTTGTCACAGGTACAAGGTAGAGAGACATCTTGACTACACAGAATATAAGTGACATTGTTTAACACAAATGTGAAGTATGAACAAAATTTGTTGAAATCAAAGTGATTAGAATCAGAAAGGTTGGAGATATTTTTGGAAAAGATGGTAAACATGCTGTATGAAGCCCTACATTTAGTAGAGTGTAAAGACAGGTATGGAGTGAAGGGGAGTGGTTTGTGATTTAGTTCATGCAAAGCTTTCTCAAATTAAATAATCCTGGACCACCTTGGCAACTGCAACAGGGCCATTTGGGACAAATTTCTTGCTTTTTTTTGTCTCAGAGCAACTGGTGTATTTCTTTCTTCACTTTCTGTTATAACTCTCCCAGGTAACTCTTCATCTATTTTTTAGTGCAATATTGTGCAAGATATAGAAAATCACTAAAACCTGGGGGATTTTGGCAGCTACCTGGCCATTCCAGGCAATGTCAGTTACGTTCTTAATAATCATATATAAATGACATAGAATTATATAGAATCAAGGGAATGTCTGAGCAAAATATTGAATATCTATGCAGCATGGGTTTTGCCAGTCACTTGCATTAATGCAGTAATGATTGTTATAAACGAGCTACAGATTCATGGAGTAATAACCCTTCTGATTCAAACATACACACAATTGCCAGGAGGAGCATAAAGAGCTACGTAGAAGCCATATATTACCCCATGCATTTTTTTGGAATTTAGCCATATGTGTTTCATGAAGGATTTCAGATAATTAATAGTTGTTTTGAACTGGGTCTTGTGACTTGCATTTTGTATCTATACACTGTAGACTTACTAATCTTAGAATATATCTTCGATGCCAATTTGGAATACCTTCAAAACAAAATTTAATGCAATAATTACCTTGAAAGTGATAAGAAGTGGTGCTTACTTGACAATCTTGCTGGAAGTCATCCTCCAGGAAGTTACAGTCTGTCTTTGATAATAAAGTGTGAAGCTGGATGAACACAGCAGGCCAAGCAGCATCTCAGGAGCACAAAAGCTCTTTCTTTCTTTATCTTTATCGCTTCTTTTATGAAACACTGCAATTGAATTCATTATTCCTATGCCAAATTGAGAAAAGTTTCTTCTAGCAGATAGCAATGGCCAAAGTGGTTTGACCATATTTGCATTCAAAACCTCCTCTTTATCCTCCAAATATAACAGCACACCAAATGAAAATCCTTTTGGGGTGAAAAGACAAAACTTTGCACTCATCAGGTCAAGTTTGCAATTAACACTCAGATTAACTTCAGGTGAGTGTTCCAACCCTCAGACTGATACACAAATTGGCCTGCCCATTTCATCAACTGATGCAAGTTTAAACAAGGTGGCCTCCCAATTTTCTGCCTCTGCACTTCCTGTTCTATTAAGGATGGGAGATGTGTTGCCAAGAATGGAAGCCAAACTAGAGGGCCTGCAGCAATATCAAGGCGGCAGCCTCAATGGAAGAGGTGGACGCTGCTAAGTTTAGTGATAGTGCTTCATCATGGAGGTCCAAAGCTGCAGGGAAAGCCTCTCTGTGTAGTAGTGACAGACACAGCTGCGGCATTGTAACCCTGTCACTTATTGGGGCATTAAGTCTCCAGTTCTGACGGCATCCCAGTCTGACATGGCAGTCTTCAGACTTGGCAGTGGACCATTCTAATATCAGTAAAATAAGGGCACCATCATAAAATGGCCCCCAAGTGAAGCCTGAACAGCCATAATTGGGACCTCACTTCCCAGAGATACATACCCAACTGAGTTCCTAATCCACAACTGGGAAAATCCCCTGGAGGAGGGAGACATCTCTATGCAGCTCTCCACTAGTTTCTCAGTTACCACATCTCTAACTTCGCCCACAGGATGCCAAGAAAATTCTACCTGTTGCTTTTCAAATTTTGTTGCAAATCATTCTTGGGCTGTCCTCAAAGTTGTAACCTATCATTTTAAATGTGGAATATTTCATAAACACAGCATTTGTTGTTCCTGTACTTGCTGCATTTGGGCATAACGTATGGCTAACTGGCAATCAATGAAAAAGAAGAATGCTGATTGCAGGTCACAATATCACCTTAAATTTACATGTCAATACCTCCTGAATACACAGGCAAGAATATAGTAACTGGAATAACAAAGTGTGGAGCTGGATGAACACAGCAGGCTAAGCTGCATCTTAGAAGCACAAAAGCTGGCGTTTTGGGCCTCGACCCTTCATCAGAAAAGCGGGATGGGGAGAGGGTTCTGAAATAAATAGAGAGAGAGGGGGAGGCGGATCAAAGGTGGATAAAGGAGTAGATAGCCGGAGAAGAGACAGACAAGTTAAAGAGGCGGGGATGGAGCCAGTAGAGGTGAGTGTCGGTGGGGAGGGGATAGGTCACTCTGGGGAAGACAGACAGGTCAAGGGGGCGGGATGAGGTTAGTAAGTAGGAGATGGGGGTGCGGCTTGAGATGGGAGGAGGGGATAGGTGAGAGGAAGAACAGGTTAGGCAGGGACAAGCTGGGCTGGTTTTGGTATGCATTCGGGGGAGGGGAGATTTTGAAGTTTGTGAAATCCACATTGATACCATTGGGCTGCAGGGTTCCCAAGCAGCATATGAGTTGCTGTTCCTGCAACCTTTGGGTGGCATCGTTGTAGAACTGCAGAAGGCCCAGGATAGACATGTTGTCTAAGGAATGGGAGGGAGAGTTGAAATGGATCACGACTGGGAGGCGCAGCTATTTGTTGCGAACCGAGCGTAGGTATTCTGCAAAATGGTCCCCAAACCTCCACTTGGTTTCCCCAATGTAGAGGAAGCCATATCAGGTACAGCGGATGCAGTATACCACATTGGCAGATGTGAAGGTGAGCATCTGCTTGATGTGGAAAGTCTTCTTGGGGCCTGGGATGGGGTTGAGGGAGGAGATATGGGGGCAAGTGTAGCACTTCCTGCGGTTGCAGGGGAAAGTGCCAGGTGTGGTGGGGTTGGAGGGGAGTGTGGAGCAGACAACAGAGTCACGGTGGGAGCGGTCCCTCCGGAAAGCAGACAAGGGTGGAGATGGAAAAGTGTCTTTGGTGGTGGGGTCGGATTGCAGATGGCGGAAGTGTCGGAGGATGATGTGTTGGATCTGGAGGTTGGTGAGGTGGTATGTGAGGATGACAGGGATTCTCTTTTGGCGGTTATTGCGGGGACGGGGTTTGAGGGAGGAGTTGTGGGAAATGCAGGAGACACGGTCGAGGGCGTTCTTGACCACTGCCAGGGGGGCGGAGTTGCAGTCCTTGAAGAACGAGGACATCTGGGATGTACGGGAGTGGAACACACTTTGTTATCTCGGATTCTCCAGCATCTGCAGTTCCCATTATCTCTGATACAATATAGTAACTTTAAGTCACAGTAAAATGCAATCAGGACTGAGGTGCAGTTTAATTTTTAAATTTAAATTGTTTTCTCATATCTACACTGAAAACATAAATGCACTTGTGGAGGACATGAAAAAGAATTCTACTCACAATGCGATAAATCCTTCAGTTAAGGATTGTAAACCTTTAAAATGGAATAGCCTCCACAACATGCAATGGTTACAATTCATCCTGGGAGCCTTTCTTCCTTGGAGGAGGTGGATGCATTACAGGACAACTTATGACTGTTTTAGAGTTATTGCCATAATACACAATGGATTGATAGCAACCAACTCTTCTGTAATTACCTCTGCCACTGAAGATGGGTGGAAGTAAAGCTTTTACTCTTTATTATTCAGTTATTAAACAATGTATCTCAAAACTGAATGGACCATTTTCAAACACAATTTGGATCTAGGAAGAACTGATCAGTCTTTGGCAAAGTTGTGGATTCAAATTCTGGAATTTTTAAAGGATCCACTAAGATCCACTTAAATATCTTACAGCCTTCAAGACTCAACATTGAATATCAGTGCATGCACACCTCCTTCCATGTCTATTATCTACTCCCACAGCCCAAGGTCCATGAAATGGGTTGCTTAAAGCACAGCCAATCCATTTTCAATTACTGTGCTCATAGTCCTTGTTATCACGTAAACAAATTCTCTTCTTCCCTGACTTACTATTAACAATCCCTTTGTCTTCCTACACATTTTTTAATCTTTTTCTAGCCTCCATCTGCATCTGTCCCTTATACCTTCCCCCGCCAATCCAGTTATCAGCATACATACCATCTTTTCCTAGCTGCTTCTAATGCTGAAGTAGGGTCACTGGACTCATAATGTTAACTCTGTTTTCTCTCCACAAATGTTGCTAGACCTGCTGAGTTTCTCTAGCATTTAGTCTTTTTTTGCCCCTGAGTTCAGGCAAATGTTGAATACAAGGAAAATTAGACTTTTACAAACACCAGATTCCCTCAGTCACCAACTGCCAGTAACCAGATGTAACTTAAGTAAGCGTCGTTCACTGATATTATCTAGAAGTCTAGCAGGTAGAACAACTTTATGTTATCTTTTATTACATGGAATTCCAGACTCAAATGTAAATTCATTTTCTCACCTAATTTTAAAAGTCATTTCAAATACAGAAGATGGAGCATTCTGTGTATAGTATAATAGGCTTTAGTCCAAATTAGGGGCAGAATCATATGGGGATCTGAGCAATATGGGCTATGGTGAGTCCTGACAAAAAGTTTTGGCCTGAAACATTCACCTTCCTGCTCCTCAGATCCCGTCTGAACTGCTGTGCTTTTCCACTCCACATTTATTGATTCTAGCTTTCGGCATCAGAGTTCTTACTGTCTCCGTGGGCTACGATGAAATCTGTAGCAGTATTGGACAAGCAAGACTAATCTCGCTGTTAGAAGCATCTCGCCCATCTTTTGTGTCTTTGGCAAGCAGCAGCAACAAGTTGCCAATTGAGGGATTATTACCTTACTTGACTCGTTAATATTTAACTTCCTATCTTACTATGTGTGCCAAACAAGCTGGATATCAAGAAACCTCACCATGGAAATCAGTGCAGGTACCTGGCAAATTTAACTTGTCGTTTGCTTCAAAGGAACTCAACATCTCGGGGTCCTCACTATCAGGATATTACCACCCAATAAGTGTCAGTTTCTAAGATTCACTTACAGGGTGTTTCTTCATTTCAATACCACCTCAGCAATTATCATTGTAATACTGTTGCAAGTTCACAAAAGATCAGGGAGACACATTCAGCTCTAGCTCAAACATTGTTCTAGTTTGATTCTTACAATTATATAAAAACGCTAAGGGCAATTAAAATGCTGCAAAATAAGTTTCAGGGAGAATTGTTCCAATCTAACATTGTTTAAATTTCATTTAAATTTGATATTTTGCTGAGAAAGGCAAATAAAATTGAGAGACTGCAATACAGTAATAATTAAATAATGTTTTTATAAAATGTCTTTAATATAGAAAAAATATTAAAGCTTCACCAAAGCAATAATCAGTAAAATGGATATTAAGTCAAAGAAAATGGTTCCAGGAAAGATGACAAAAGTCTTGGTCAAAGCATTTGGGAAGGAGTCAGATAAGTCCCTAAAACTGACTTCATCTACTTGTTGCAATTATAGCTACCACATAAAACTTCATGTGACTGATTGGTAGCAATAGGAGTTGACAATTAGTCTGTTTAGTCTGATTAGCCCCTTTAGTCTGTTCTAACATTCAATTAGATTTCGGCTGATCTCACCCATCCTGCATGACTGGAGACAGCATACTGCCAACCACTCAGAATAACAGCAACTTGTCTATCAAGTGGCATCATACTTTGAGGCAGGGTAATGGCAGGGAAGGAAACACAAGTAAATCCTTCACTCCAGATTCCACTATCCAGAATGACCCCCAACCCCAATAATCTGACAGCCTGTTCAGAAAGCCCACAGCAGAAATTCTGAGTAAACATCATTCTTAAATTGAGGGCTGCCTACAAAAATGTCTGCCCTGTGTCATAATACTATTTTCCTAACTTTCTTTGACATTCCAAAAGCTTCCTTTTATTTGGAACTCTGGAATTATAATTATTGCAAATGTTTTGTTCAGATGATTCTTACATTTTCTAAACTCAATGGGTTACAAACCAAGTTTATGCAACCTTCTCCATAACTGACCTGGTTAAGCCCTGCTATCATTCTGCTGAATCTGTGCCGTACCATTTACAAAGTCAATAATGTCTTTCCTGAATTGACATTTTGGTGCCCAAAACTGAAATCAGGATGGGGTCTCTATACAACTGAGACTTCACTTATTAAATGTTTGCTTTATACAAATTATTTTCACAGGGTATAATATTGTGATATAAAATGTCTGATTTATCCATTTTTATATAATTTATTTTACACTTGGGGCCTGATTTTGAGCGAGTAGCATATGGGTTTAATGAGAGTCAGAAGTTAATAATTAACTTAGGTATTTCTGTAGTCATGGCGATTTATTTTTAAAACAGTTTGATAGGGCTAATATGGCAGTCTGATGAGTTCTTGTCTACTGCAGGATTTTCTGAACTAGTGAGGAAGACAATCAGACCTCAAGATTTTTGAGAGAGGTTTCCAGACTGGGAGAGTTTTTAAGCTTAAGGGAAACATCCATAGAAGAGGGGAGAGACTCCTGTTTCATACAAACAAGGAACAAGTTACTTTGCTCGTTCAACAAGATCGTAGTGATCTGATTTTAACATCACCTTCACATTCTTCCATAATCTTTTATCTTCATGCTAATTAAGAATCTACCTACCTTTGCCTGAAAAATGCTTAAAGATTCTGGATGCACTGTATTTTAAGGAAGGGCATTGCAAAGAGTCACAACTTCTAAGAGAAACAAAACCCTCATCTCTGTCTTAAATGGGTGCCCCTTATTTTAAAATTGTAACTACAAGCTCTTGATTCTCCAGCAAAAAGAAAGATCCTTTCTATGTCCATTGGTCAAGCTAGGATCTTACATGCCTCAGTTAAGTTGCCTCTGATTCCTCTGAACTCATCAGTTTCAATTTTACTTTTTTTGGGGCAATTCTGTAAAGTCAAGAATACAGCAGTGCTCCTGAGAAGGGGAGACAATAGAAAAACTAAGTTACTGTTAGGTAAGGAGTTAGAGACCGTTCCAGCCCAGAACTGTTGAGATAAAACCCTGAAAAGGTTTCTTGCAACTAAGTTTGATCTCGGGTGTATGATATTTACAGGAAGAAGCTATCAGCATTTCCAGCATGTGAGTTAAAATCACAGTTACAGTCAATCCATCAAGTGTTAGACAAAGGTATCCTGACGTGAGTGCTATACAAAGGTTGCTGTTGGGAAATGTATGGGTATGCTTTTTTTGAAACTGGTAAAGGAGAGTTTTGGGATTAGAGATAGTAGGAACTGCCGATGCTGGAGAATCTGAAATAACATGGTGTGAAGCTGGATGAACACAGCAGGCCAAGCATCAGAGGAGTGGGAAAGTTGCAGGATGTTTCGGGTCGAGACTCTTCTTCAGGAAAAGAGAGTTTTGGGAATATACTGTTTTGGTGTGTTTAAAATATTTTGAATTTATGTTATATGTAAATAGATTAGTTTCTCCTATCTTATTTATTTTGCTTAATAAAGTTATGTTTTATTATTAAAACAAAATCTACAACATTGCATGCTTTTGTCTCAGTGAGAGACCACCTCGTTAAAGCCAAATCAAAACATGTCCTATCAAGCCAGCGTTCAGTCTGTGATTCACTCTGTCCAGTATTAACATCAGCTAGGATTATAACATCAAACTCACTTTTGAGATTCACTCCTTTTTCAAAGGCCAACATTCAATTAGTTTTTGTTGATTATTTTTGTAGAAATACTGCAGGTTTTCATGACTTGTGCGTATGGGCATTAAAATGGTTTGTTCTTTTATGACTCTTAATTTTGTTATTAAGAAAATATTCTGACTTGTCTTCCTCTGATCCAAGGTGAATGTCACAAGACATTCACAGTGATCCAAATCTTCAATTCCAGTATCTGGACTGATTATGAAAGTGGCAATTTGTGTGATATACGTGTTACCGAATTCATTTAATACCATGGTGAAAACAAAATCAGGAAGACAGTTATCTCTGTATATCTTGGTTACTCTATTACTTTTCCTTGAATCTACTGTTATTTCCTGTTCACCAATAATATTATGTCTCCTTCCTCCAGTCTAAAAGAAACAAAAAACAAAGTTTGACACTTTCCTTTCTTTTTATAAGCTTCAGTGAGCCCACAAGTACATTTGCCTCCCACACAACGTTTCTAAAATAAAACTGCAGTCCTTACCTTTGATATTGAATGTTCATATTTTCTTCATCATTTCTGTAGCTTTTTAAAAATTAATTGGTGTAAGTCCTTTTGTTTTCTTAACAGCTTTCTCGATTTCTACTTCTCATTGTATTTCTGCAAGTTCTTTTTTTCCTTTAGATTAAGAGTGTGTCTTACTTTAATTATCGGCTGTGATTTCTTAACTACATAAATGAAGCCCTGGCTGTTAGGGGAACATACTGCTTTTGTATTATAATGCTTCCAACTGTTTATAAGTTTATGCATTAATTCATCAGCCTAGTTTGTAATGCTCAATTTATTTGCCTCACATTCATACAGTACCTTACTTTAAAAATATTGCTTTAATTGGTCAGAAAAGCCAATCAACACTCTGGCATGGGAGATCACATTTACAGTAATACATACCTCAAATGAGATATTACTGTGAGAGATACTTTTGGAGAGTCACCAAGGGGAGTAGAATGGCAGTACTGAAAAGATCTTCTTTATCCAAAATGCTACACAGTATCCAAGATACTACACAGGTTACATGGTCTTAAAAATCTGATAATAGTCCACAAGAGACGCTTAATGTGATCTTCACAAATACAGTATCACAAGACTTATACCACCGCAGGCAAATGGAGCTCCTTTATTTGGTTCAGATTAAAATGTGATCTGGACAGAATGAAACATAATAATATCAGAAATGTCTGGTCAAAACATGGGTTATCTATGATTCAGAATCAGACTGGAAAATAGAGGAGTTGAGGCGGTGCAAGGCAAAGAAGTGGTGGCAGTTAGGTGTATACACGATTTTTGAAATCATGGCAGAAACTTAAACAAAATTACACTACTGTCAAGAGGAACCAATGAGTCCTTCAATGTGACATTTTGAAGACCTTTGCTTTATTCAGCAAAAATGTACTGAGTTTGAGAAACAGAAATGAACATACTTTATTATCAGCTGAGACTAATATCAGTGCAATGATATTTACATTTTATTTGTTCTAATTAGCATGTGATTTTTAAAATCTGAAAACAATTATTTTCAAAATTTCATGTTTAAAGCTAAGTAGAATTAGGAATAAGGGACAGTTTGGGATGTTCCTGATTTCAAACCTATCTCAAATTTTAAATTACACAAGTAGTATTTTGTTAGCTGTAAATAATTATCCATATTAAGGATGTTAATGAAATGTTTCTGATAATGTGCTATTTATACATTTTAATACTGAACCTTGATTTCTCTGAGGGCCCCTGATACTACATGGAAGGAAAGTCTGATAATGGTCAACAAGAGAAATTTAATGTGATACAGATACAGCATCACTAGCAACCAATACACAAGAAAACAAAAACAAGAAAATTCTATGATTCCTCTAAGAGTTATGCCACCCCAGGCAAATTGCACCTCTTTACGTGGTTCAGATTAAATTCTTCAGAAGGGTCACTAGACTCAAAATGTTATCTCTGCTTTGTCTCCACAGTTGCTGCCAGACCTGTTGAGATTCTTCAGGAATATCTGTTTTTATTTCATATTAATATCTACTGATTAGCAGTGTGACTAGTGTGTTCTGGTGACAGTTAATGTGAAAATGAAGCTAGTCGCACTTGCCATTGTTCACAGTTCTAAAACAAATGCACTTTAAAGAAAAAAACTTCCTGATACCAATTTATCTGAGTGTACAACATAATTTTGTGTGGGAAGTAGCACTTGCAGATTTCTGAATATTTTGACAAGCAAGAAATATTGGGCAGAATTTAATGTATGCAACAGAAGCATTGCCTATTGGCTGAGAGATGGTTAGAGCTGCATCCTGTCTTCTCCGTCCAATCAGGTCCTTAACTGTGTAGCAGCAGAACTTCCTCAAGATCAAGGACCTGGGTCAGAAGGGCCAATACCACAAATAGCTATTGGCAATTAGAGCTCAGTAGTTGTGATTTGTTGACACTGCCACCAGGGACGCAGTGGCTGCTGCTGGTAATGCACCCAACCTGGGCCCAAACTTGTCATGGGACCCAAGGCATAGTCCACTTCTGATGAATGGTAAAAGGATGGCAAAGTAGAAGTTGAGGAAGGAGTCAGCAATGAGAGTAGGGAACGGTTCTCAGCAGTTCTAATTCTAAATGAGGGTACATGGAAATATAAACATGATGGATGATCACAGCTTTCCTATTCTCCGAATAGACAGCCCATTCATTCTTGTGTTCTTAAGACAGTGAAGCAGAATTTCCTCTTGAGCTTTTGAGCATAAAGGATTGCTTGAGTGAAGTATAGCAATGATCATGCATCCTTTTCAGAGATAATTTAATTTCCTGCTGATTTAAGTTAGTGCATCTTAATAATTACTGAGTGAAGGACAAAATGGTAAATTTATCACTAAAATTTTCTGACTTGCAGTAAATTTCACAGAAAATTAATTTTGCAGCTTGGCTACTCTGGCAGCTTGGTGCTGAAAGGTTAATCTTATCTAGTGCTTTGAGCCAAGTCAAGTCAAAATTAGTTCCAGACCATTCTTCAACGTTTATATAGATAAAATTGTTTAAGTTGATTCCATGCTACCAATAGGAAATAATGTTCACAAGGAACATATGTTAAAGATGGGGTAGCAACACTAATTCCAAACTTCCAACCTACATTTCCTACAAGCACTATTTCCAACTGAGAGTGAAAGATTATAGAATTATGTCACATATTCATAAATTAAAACTTGTCAAATCAGGAAATCTTCAACACAGATTTACAAGCTCATGCCATTATCAAGAAATTAAAGCAGCTGGTAAGAATCAGTGACAGCCTTGGGAGTTGGGCAAGAGTGAAATATTGGAGCAAGAATTGAAGAGGGAGACTACGACTTGGGGCAGTAGTTGGGAAGGGTTGGTAGATAGGGATCCGATGGAATGGGGGGGGCGGTCAGTGAATTAGGAAATAGGGATGAGGGTGACGGAAGTAAGCATTAGAGGTGGGGGTGCTGGAGTCAGGAAAAGGGGAATGGGATGTGGAGAAAGAGAAATACAAGAGGGCTGTGGAAACTCTGTCAATGAGCATATTCAAAATGAAATGGGGATATTTTTGGGCATGAAGAGAATCAAGGATCACTGGGATTGACTGGTAAAGTGTAATTCATGTATAAATTTAGGTATGATTTTATTGAATAAGGAGGGTAGGCTTGACAGGCTATGTAGGCTATCCCTGTTCCTAGTTTTTAAGGAAACAAAATTTAATTCTGAGCAAGGATATTTCAGAGGGGATAGTGAACATAGTCCTTGTAGAAGCACTAGTCTCCTTAGTACAAGATGAGGTTAATGGTCCAAGGTGTGATGTGTAGCTCCAGCACCACCTTCAGGCTTTGGGAATGTGGGAGGTAATTGCTATTTTGATAACAACGATAAATCTTTCTAGGCCACAATATGTTGCTTGTGCTTCACAGTCATTATTCGCACTGATTCTGATGTGATCAAGAGTGCTTGGGGCCAAGATTTCTAGTCCACACAGTAGGTTAAAGCAAGTAGTTTTTTCACCAGTCCTGTGTGGGTATGTGTGAGCTGCTGCTGCCTTTTTAAAGGCCTCATGTCCCTCGAAAATGAAGTCCAACCCCATAGAATGGTATTCTTGTGCCTCCACTTCAGATACGATAGCATGCATTTTCAACCACATTGCATGCTTCTTATGTGCATCAAGATGGAAAGAAACTGCCATTGCACTTCATGCACACTCAGCCATATACCTTTAGTGTACCTCTATATTGCCTTTTGGTCACCCAGCTGTAACCCTCATTGCCTGTGAGCATCCCCTCCGCACACTCCATCTATCTAAATACCTATCTTCCCACTTTATCCCATCAGTCCCAGGCATATTAAGCCAACACGCCAGACATAGTCATGCACTGCTCCCCCCAAACCCCACGAAAGCCAGGGTGTTGCTGACTTTCAATGACCACTCCTCCCATATTATCCCTTTGCCTTCAATGTTTTATCACTCCCTCCCTTGTATGTAAGTTGCACTCCTTCACATCTGTATCCTGTGTGCAGCCTCCAATCCCCACAATTGAGTTTCCAAGCCTCCTTTACACAAATGTCTGAGCAACCACCTTGAGTTTCACAAGCAGACCTCCACGGCTGTTGATGGCCCAGACCCCTGATCATCTGGGAACGAGCCGCCACATCACTGACTGGCCACCTGACTGATACCTGTACAGTTCCCTGGGCTGGACCCACAGGACTGACAGTGGCCACTCCCTGGGCTGTAGAAGTATGGACCATTAGATCCTGAATGATCAAGTAGCTGACTTGGATGATAAGAGAGTGAGCCAGGAATCCTGAAATAAACTTGCTCTGATGCATCAGATTGGTGTCTGTCCTACACCCAAAGTGTCTTGGCAGCAGCATTGTAATGAAATGTACTTCCCCACCATCAACCTTTCAGCCGGCTCCCATCAAGAGATTAAAATTCCACTGAATATATGAAGAGATCCTTCAGATTAGTTTGGGTGAAAGATAGAAACTGTCTCCTGACCAAAATGGTAAGCCTTTTTAAAAAGATTAATCATTAGAACTACCTGGCAGGGGACCTGGGTTTGAATCCTGCCACGCCAGATGGTAGAATTTGAATTCAATAAATAGCTGGAATTAACAATCTAATGATGACAATGAATCCATTCTTGATTGTCAGGGAAAACCCATCTGGTTCACTAATGTCCTTTAGGGAAGGAAACTACCATCCTTACCTGGTCTGGCCTACATGTAATTCTAGACTCACAGCAATGTGGTTGGCTCTGAACTGCTTTCTAGACAATTAGGTGTGGGCAATAAATGCTTCCTGGCAAGCGATACCCTCATCCCATGAATGAAAAATAAAGGATTGGTCCCTGGCCTCAAATTAGGAATGCACTCTGAGTGACAAAGTGTGGAGCTGAATGAACACTGCAGGCCAAGCAGCATCTCAGGAGCACAAAAGCTGACGTTTCGGGCCTAGACCCTTCAGGTAATGTCAGCTTTTGTGCTCCTGAGATGCTGCTTGGCCTGCTGTGTTCATCCAGCTCCACACTTTGTTATCTTGGATTCTCCAGCATCTGCAGTTCCCATTATCACTGCACTCTGAGTGACACCAGTTCACACCCTCACGAAAATAATAGCTGCACTGGCAGTACGGACAACACTGAAACCATTTTGCACTCAAAATGGTGCCTGTGGCTATGAAGCTGAATTTTGCAAACCATATTTTTGTTTTTGAATTTGAACAACAGCGTGGACAATGTATTAATTGTACAAAAATGAAGCACTCGGTAAATATAAATCTCTCAACTTTCCATCAACAGATTTTAATGGTAAACTGTCTGTAACT
Organism: Stegostoma tigrinum; assembly: GCF_030684315.1. Taxonomy (NCBI): domain Eukaryota; kingdom Metazoa; phylum Chordata; class Chondrichthyes; order Orectolobiformes; family Stegostomatidae; genus Stegostoma; species Stegostoma tigrinum. Next base: position 21,141,416 of record NC_081371.1, on the reverse strand, counting down.
GGAATAATTAGTTTCCTTTTTTCCTGATGAGTTTACAATAAAACAATTATTTGGTGACTATCATTTAATTCTTCCCTCCAATGACCTTTCGGTCAGTTAATTATCAGGAAGGTAATCATCATTCCAAAAGCATGGTAAGGTTTGGCACTGAAGTGGGAAGAAGATAACCCCAAGCTGTATTTTGATACTTGAGTGAACAAGAGAAATAAACGCTCCTTATCACTACAAGGAAAGCTTTCAGATAGGGAAGGTTATGCAAATACTGGAGGGAACATGACAAAGTGCAGGGATTAGATTCTGTGTCAACCAAAAACAAACTAGAAGCCACTTTAAATGAATGATCATCACTCCCTGCTAGACAGGCACCAGATGGTTAAAATTCCGACATTTGGGTTTTCTAAATCTTTTTTCAAAAAATGCTGTCAGATTTAATACTTATCCTGTCAAATGTTGGCAGAAATTTTGAAAGCACAAAGATGGTCCTCCTTTAATTTATTTTATTTATCACTTTACAGTGCCAAGTTGCGGATCCTCCACCCTGAGGAAACTGTAAGGTGCTTGCAATCATGCTGTGAAAGCACAAGATACAGCCAAACTTACTGCACACCAAACGTTTACAATAGACTTCAAGAAATTTTGAATTGTCATGGTGCTCCTTGTATACAGTTTGATCAAAAATATTCTAAGTAACTAAAACAAAATACAATTACTTATTTAAAATATTCTCTCATCTTTAAAATTAGGGCAAGTTTTAAGGTCTAAGATCTTCGCCTGGAGTTTGTTGCTGTTATTATAATAAGTCTCATTAAAATCCTCATATACAGTACCTTCTGCAACTCTGGCAGCCCTGTAATGAAAACCATCATTCAAGACCCTATTGTAAGATATATAAGGTTCATTTGCAGTGTTGTAAAACTTTGTTCTGATAATAACTTTATCCCCCTAAAGAGTCTGGCAAAGCTGCAACATTACACAGATGTGACAAATCTGCAATAAATCACTGGCACACTATTATGCAGGGAAGTCTTTATGCCTAGGCAGCCACATTTCAGATTATATTAAAAATTACACATAATGATGCTTGAGGTTCAGTTCCATGACTAATGATGCCTGCTTGTGTGTGAGAAGGAGCTTGTTAGCAATGAAAGAAGTTAAACAAACCTGTTCTTAAGTACCTCCTCCTTACATTTAAGGATTACCTGGAGAGTAGAATAAAGGCAGGGATTTTCCAACTTTTGGGCAATTTCTATGGGCAGGTACCATAATCCCTCTAGAATCATCAACTACACAGCCAGCTGGATGAAGAGCCCTTCAGGCATGTGAATGGTCACTTGGCAAGGTCTCTGTCACATCACTTCATTGGACAGCGATAGACCCCTTCTCCACCATCCATCCCAGTTCAGCTTGAGTTCTTCTATCCTGCACAAATTAGTGGAGGTCAAGGTATAACCCTCCACACCAAACTGACAACCTGACCACAATGGTTTACTCAGTTGGGTAGGCTGACTCTTCCTATTCCAACTGGAACTGATATATTTGCAGTACAGACAGGAAGATTTGACACCTAACAGCCTTAATTTCTGGCAGGTTGGTAAGGTTACCTATGGGCCTTCCAGCCCAGAACTTAATTTCTGAAGTGGCAGAAGGGCACAGGTATCTACTGCCTAATATCTGCCTAACCTGTTACCTACAAAGGAAAAGTCTTGGTCAAAGTGGAATGCAGAAAATACATTTTTCCAGCAGGAAGAAAATGTGTATCCAATCCATCTGAAAGCTGGCAATGTTGACCCAGCCAATTGGTCATTGGTTGCAAAGCTAGTACTTAATCTCTGCTGAAACAGCTTCCCAAATGAATCACGTGCTTAATTTCTGCTGAAACCATATCCCAAATGAGTCACCAAAATCATTAACTTGCTTAACAGTCCATCAGTACGCCAAAGGCAACACAACACAATACTATCTTCAATAGAACTATTTACATGGTTCCTATTTGGTGGTTGAATGTGTTAATGCAGAACAGCCTGAAAATATTAAGGAAAAAAAACCACATCAATAACCTATGGATTGTTATTCACTCATATTAGGTATGAACCTCTTGAAAGGCCTTGGGAAGCCTTCAGTAGTCTCAGTGTAATAAACATTCTTCCTGTGTGGTTCCGTTGATGGTAGGATGCATAACAATTAACTCTGTTGCAGGTACCATCTTGCTATATGTCCACATCATTGCAGCAGTGGTCAATCAGGTGAAGAATTCTCTCCAATTGTTTCCATCCCTTATCCTGTAATATTGAGGCCAAGTCTAGTACCCCCACTGCTAAACAAGCTAAAACCAGATTACTCAGCATAAACTATTGGACATAGGATGTCATGATTAACGGAAGGGAAACCCTTGTTGTTCAGCTATTTTGGGCAAGGTTCTCTTCTTTTTTCCACTCAAGTTAAACAGAAGTAAAAAAGCTTGCAATCCAACTGATGAGAAGACGTTGGATAAGCTTGTGCAGTGGCATTAGTATTACTGAATCTGAATTACATTATTTCTTTGCTAAACACTTCTTGATCACAGGATAGTAAGTGGGTAGTTATATGAAGAGGGCATGTCAAACCAGCAGGTATGTAAAGATTTGAGGGAGCATGCATGGCAAATGGGGAGGCATTGAATTTAATTAGATAACAAGGTGTTAAGAAATGACACTACTCGCCATAACGGACCAGACAGTATAAATTCCAAGCGGTGTGGAACAACATCGCTCCATTGGAGGCCTCACTGACGATGTTACCTAGCATGATGATGAATTGTCTGAATGAAAACAAGCCAGCTCGGCGGGCAAGTCAACAAACTCACCCACAATCCGAGTTACAAATCTTTGCTAAAGCCTTACATTATCCTCCATGCTATTTGTGGAAGGTTTGCACGTTTCTTCCTTCATTTCATTATCCTTTTAAATAGGATTTGAATTGAAATCCCCCTGTTCCACATACATGCAGCACGATTTGGAACTCTAGACAGATGCCATAAAGATTAAGCTGTACAAGAGGTGCTCTGTGTCCATCTGTAGATTCTACCCCTGTCAAAACAAAACAGCTTCAGATGACTGGTTCATAAAGTTTGGAAGTTTGTTTGAAGTACACAAATCATATTTAGTGATAATACCATTGTCTCTTCATTAGATTATTAATCCAGAGACCTGGGAAATGTTGAGACCCAGGTTCAAATCCTGCCATGGCAGATGGTGACATTTGAATGCAATAAAAATCTGGAATTAAAGATGACCAGTGAACAATTGTGGACTTTTAGAAAAATCCATCTGATTCATTAACATGTTTTAGGACAGGAAACTGTCGTCCTTACTGGTATACACACGACTCCTGACCCACAGCAATGCTGTTGACTCTTAACTGCCCTCAAGAGGTTCAACAACCCATACTTTATTACGGATGAACAATACATGCTGGCCTAGTAAACGATGCCCACATCCTACATGAATGAAAAATTCAAGAAAGATGGCCTAGCACAATAATTAGAATCTAACACAGTCTGATTGGCACTCATCATTTTTTGCAGGCACAAGCACATTTAACTGCAATGACTACGCATCTGCCCTTGGCTTGAGCAGAAACAAAGCCGAGTTGCATCTGTCACGGAGAACTGTCTCATTCAGTGACACATGATTGATTGCCAACTGAAACTTACATTAATCCCTTTGCATTCATACTGAAATGCTAACGTATCTGGAACGGTGCTATGCAGCATCATCGTTTCAGCAGCAATTAAATGGAGTTCATGGATAAATGTTGCTCCTTCACTTGCACTTAGACTCATGCCAACTAATTGAGCTTTCTCTTTATATTTTGTCAGTTATTTCTTGGTCTTTTATGCCTTTTGATTGAGATGCTTTTTTGAGATCGACCAAAGGTTTCCAGAACTTGAGTATTTATTTTGATCCTTTGACTCTTTAAATTTACTTATTGGCAATTTTCTGTTTGCATCACTGTCACATTAACTAATTTGAACTGAAAATGCACACAAACTAATGATCTAACCTGAGATAATTACTGCAAACCACAACCTATTTCAGTTTAACTTAAGCAACAACTGCAGCATAAAATATGGCAGTATCAGAAACGCATGCCATCTGCTGTACGACAGTGAAATTACAACAACAACTTAGAGTTCTACATCAATCCTCACAGTGAAGATTATTTCAGAGCATTTTAAAAGAGGGTGAGGACAGGAAATGAGTAGGGTGAAAGGACACAGAACTGAACAAGTTGGGGTGAGGTTTGCAGAAAGGAGATATGGCAATAGATGGTGGTTTTAAAACAGATTAGCCACTTGACAGTTCTGGATTTTGATCAATTTTAACAGTATAAGTCAGGACATTGTCTACAGTATGACACCAGTATTATTCCAAATTGCGATGTCAGAGTACTTGCTTTTTTATGTCAAGTACCTTTTTGACCACTCTATGACTTTTCCTTCGAGGATATTCTGGCCAATGTTACTTGGCCACTGCGCTATCTTTCCATTGTGATTCCTGAGCTTTCTGATAGTACAGCTCAGATAAAGGCTGAGGAACTGAAACTTACAATTTCCTCATCAGGGGACTGTCAAGCAGGGTCGAGCTTGTAAATTCCACAGGGAGCCCTTGTGCCTCACCCATCCCGTCCACAAATTTGCACTGATGGGTGAGGTCTTGATTGCCCGCATGCCCTCCCCTCCCCTCAGTTGAGGCCTTTCAATTAGACGTAACTGGATACTTTGCCACAACATTCTGCCATGGTGCACTTGGACTTTGATTGGTTTTCACTTCTCATATGTGACAGATGTGGTGGCATTGCGGTCATGTCACATGACTAACAACCCAGACTAATTCTCTGGGGACATGGAATCAAATCCTACCACGGCAGCTGGTGGCACTTAAATATAATACAATTCTAATTCTGAAGTTTTTAAATTGTGTCATGAATGGTGACAACTAAATTTTCATCAATTGTTGAGATCTGTTATTACAGTTGTGGATTTTAGAAGGAGGAAATTGCTATAAGCTTGGTTGTTGATATGAAAACCTTTTGTTTTACATTCTTTGAAATACTGACATCCAAGGCATACCAAAATGCTTAACACAAATTACCTCACTCCAGATTTATGATTTCATGGATTATTTACATTATCTTACATTTAAAATAAATCTGATTCAATGTCCTTTCAGGAAGGAAATCTGCCATTGTGTTTTGGTCCAACCTTCATTTGACTCCAGACCCACAACAACGTGATTGCCTTTTTTATTGTTTTCAAGGGCAAAAATGGATGGGCAACAATTGCTGGCATTGACAATGTGTTCATATCCCATGAAAGAATAAAAACAAAGTAAATATTGCATGCCAGATATTTGTTAATTATATCTGCACATTATGCAGACATAAAAGGCAGAAGAGAACACTACAGTTCCTCAGTGAATTATACCAGTAGAGGCATAGAACATGGAAACAGATTCTTCTCTCCAACTTGTCCACGCAAACCAGATATCCCAAGCTGAACTAGTCCCATTTTCCAGCATTTCACTCAAAGAATTTGGTATAAATGTATCATTGCATCACAAGATGTTTATATATATTGTCTCTATTATCATGGTGTCTTCAGTGCATCAAATGTTATTCAAATTTAACTCTAGTAACTCACTTGTGCTTAACCTAACTGCAATATTGGGCTGGCTATTATTGACTTTGTAACATAGACATCAAATGGAGGATCCAAGTACTCCCATAGGTAAATCATCCTTAAGGCAGCTAAGTGGGTTGCCTCCACAGATTCTATGCTAGTTGGGCATCTATTCAAAGGGCCTCCCAGGAGAGCTGGACACTGCGGATCCAATTCAGGGATTACAAGGCATAGACATGCCCTCAGAGGCAGTTTGGGAAACAAGCTATGAGGTCTCTTGGATCAGAAAGGAAACCTGTCTGGGTAGTCTTTGCTTCCTGCAGCTCCTTCTTTGCAGCATGATTTTCTGGATTCGCTGGCCTCCTCCAGCCCCCATAAGCAGGTGCCGTCCATTGAAACAGCAGCCTTGCTCACGACAGCAGACTATTTTTTTTTGATAGCAAATGCCAGCAGTTCCTCCGAATTGCCCCCTAACTGAGTTTTCATAATTTCATCTGGTCATTTGCCTCTGAGGAGCAGGCAGTCAATCCTCCCTTCATCCAGCTATGGAGACATTCATCAGCAGGATCTCCTGTGCAGGGAACATTTGTGTTGCAGTTCTCTCCTACTTTCTCTACGTGTCAGAACTGCCAAGTCTGCCTCAAAGGTTCCAGAAAAATTCAGCCCATTAAACTAACATGAAAACCTGATAAACATTATGATTTTGGGCTCAATACCAAACCTTCTTTGAATAACTACTTCATGTAATGATAAAGGTTCGCTCTTTTTTTGGCAAAGATTAATTTGGTCAAGAATATCCCAATGCCTTTGTGAGTGCACTACTTTTAGTAGAAAGCCCTCCGTACAGCAGTGTATTAATTACATACTACACTTAAAGTTTGCATTTAATTACTATTTGACCAAGTCTCTGCAATTGTTCTGTCAAGGGTTTTGCTGAGTGGCATCTGTTTCATGTGTTGATCATTTAGGATATGATATACAGATAGGATTGAAAGCTATGTGCACAAACCTAAATAAAGCTTTCAGCAGCTGAAGTAATGTTTTCATGTACATATTTAAATGTGTATTTAATCTGCGCTTCCTTCTAATATACCTGCATATGACCAGATTGCCTGTGGACTTGCTCATGGTAAATTAAAGTGTTGTACTCTGTATGCACAGTGCATGACTCTGGAATGGAGTTATATCTCATCTAACATGTCCTTTCAAGCCTCAGCGTCATTAGGTCTCAGAGTAAAGTGTGACAGGATGCCTATTGGCTTATCATCCTCATCACCATTGCCCCTGGTCCTTTTCCTGGCATCTGCTGACAATGCAACTCCAACCAGACACTTGTTGATTGAATTTCAATTGGACAGTGTGGATAGCGTACTGTAGATGTGAAAAGGACATCAGCAGGCTCAAGGTTTCTGGTAACATAACTGGGAAACAATACTGGATGAGGAAATGCAATGAACTTATGGAAGAAAGGCAACTTTAAAATGCCAGCTTGGCAATTTTACAAAGGCTTCTACTGCTAAACAAAGGCAGGCTGTCTAGAGGATGTTATGAAAGCCAATAAAGTCTATGATTCAAAATGTAAGTGGAGTGGCACTGATTCCATAGGTATCACTTATTTGACATCCCTCCTGATGGCAATTCGTAATAAGAAATATTTAATATAAGACACCACAACATGGCTTATTTATCACTGGCTAGTGCATTAGGAGCACCAAATATCATAATATCTGTTGAGAAAAATATGAATGAAAGTTGATTTTTAAGTTGGGTATGACTCCAGTTATGGTTGCACTGGTTGGAGTGAGCCAAAAATGTAACAGATATCAGAGTAGGTGATGAAATGTATGAAAGAGCAGAAATGAAGAGTCCCAGATATCCTGAAGGTCCATAGGCAAAAGTAGAATACAGGGATGGTAAGCACTCAAAGACAAGGAAGAAACTGGCATTCCATGGTATTACATCAGTGAATCCCCTACTATCAACATCCTAGGGGTTGCCATTAACCAGAAACTGAACTGGTCTAGCCATGTAATAATGGCTTCAAGACCAAGTTAGAGTAACTCACTTCCTAACTTGCCAAAATTTGTCCACCATTTACAAGATTTAAGTCAGGAATGTGATGGAATATTATCTACTTGCCTTGATGATAGCAGCTCTAACGACACTCAAGAAGCTTGACACTATCTAGGACAAAGAATCCCACCACAGACCACCTACAAGAATCTCACCAAGGCTCCTTAGACTCACCTTCCAAACCCACAACCACTTCCAGGCAGCCTGACATAGGCAGCAGATATATTCGAATATCATCACCTGTGGATTTTCCTCCAAGCCAATTACCATCTTGACTTGGAAACACATACCCATTCCTTCAGTGATGCTGGGTGAAAATAACAGGACTTTCTTCCTAGCAGCACGTTTACTTCCTACATCAAATTGACTGCAAGGAGTCAAGAAAACTTCACATTACCAAACAGGGCGACAGTGATAAATAATAAATGCTCATCAGCCAATGTCCCCAACATCCCATGAAGTAATTTGAAAAACACACTCACAATCCCGACTGAATGTTAGTTTGACTTAGGTCATAGAAGTCTCTTAGTGGTCCAGCATATTGATCTAGTATGCTCAATATGAGTGAGACCTAGTCCTTACGCACACTTGTGTTTCTGCGTGCAGTTTTTCCCCTAGCTGCTTTACTGCCTGCCTCGGATATGCTTTGCATCACCTAAAACCGGAGCAGAAAAAAAATGGATGTAACAAACAAAACATGACAGCTGAAGTGGGTGCTTTTAATCATTGTCTTGTCAATATTTTTATTAATTTTGTGCCATTGAAACCATATCATTAAATTTCATATTAACTAAACTACAACGAAAGATAAAAGTAGCTTATGTCTGATAACTTATTTTAAACATTAATTTAACTTTCTTCTTCAGATCTTTTAGGTTTCCGTGATTCTCTTTCTAAATTGAAGGATTACAAGATTTTTGACATATTTCAGACAATACTCTAGGAAGCAGTGACTTCAAAGAATCTGAAGAATATGTCTACATTCTATTAATAACATGGAGTGCAAACCTTATCAGGCTCAGAAATATTGTCAAGAACTAAGGTCAAGGGAAATTTCAAATGAGGACACATTCATTTCAACAATGTAAATTTAAGTACAAACTGATGACAGTTGAATCCAACAGACTTTCACTAAGTATATGTGGTTTTGAACGGCTCTTCTTGTGGAATGGTAGTGTTCCTATCTATGGAATAGGAGGACCATGTTCAAATCCTATCTGCTCCGGAGGTATGTGATAACATATCTAAATAGGTTGATTATATTTTTTTTAAAACATGTGACTTTGAAAGAATTGTAGGGCTGGATGAGCACAGCAGGCCAAGCAGCATCGGAGGAGCAGGAAGGCTTACGTTTTGGGCCTAGGCCCTTCTTCTGAAGGGTCTAGGCTCAAAGCGTCAGCTTTCTTGCTCCTCCGATGCTGCTTGGCCTGTGTTCATCCAGCTCTACACTTTGTTATCTCAGATTCTTCAGCATCAGCAGTTCCTACTATCTTTGAAAAAATTGTACTGCAATTGTCTGTTCTAGAAAGATATCAGCACCTTGCATTGTCAAATTCTTGCACACACCATGCGTATCATGGTAGTCACAATAAGAAGGCGCACAATGAAATGTGGTCCCAGATATCTGGAATATAAAATGAACCAAAATTCATTGTGTGGAGTTTGCACATTCTGCCTATGTCTGCGTGAGTTTCTTCTGGGTGCTCCAGTCTCCTTCCATAGTCCAAAAATGTGCAGGTTAGGTTGATTAGGCTATGCTAAATTGCTCATTGTGCCTAGGGTGGGAAACGCAGAGTTGGGATAGGGGGCGGGTCTGGGTGGGATGCTCTTCTGAGAGTCGATGTGGACTCGATGGGATGAATATCCTGCTTCCACTATGGAGGGATTCTATGAATCTATTGAAATTGGTAGGGGAGAAGAATGATGGGAGTAATGATGGAGGACAAGAGTGGCATTTCCTTATATAACAGGATCCCAAACAGTTGCAAATAACCCAAGCTCTGAGCAGCAAAGGTAACTGTATAGAGGAGCTCCGCCAGTCTGGACGGCGGAAATCGGAACCTGCTAGGTCGATGCCACCATCAGCAAATATGGTGAAATAAGAATGCTCTTCAACTTCATAAAACATTTAGTGGCATTTTTGAGTAGGAATGTTCATTTTCTGGCCAGCATGCAATTCATATTTTGATTTGCATGATGCAAGATTCAAGAACGATAGGATTCTGTAAAGATCGGAGAAAATCCTACTTTGACTGTGAATCATAGAAATCAACTGCTATCCCTCATCCTTTATGGCTGCAGAGGCCAGCTTCAGAGGAAAGTCTGTCTTTTTTGTTTTAACATCAAATCCTGTGGGGAAGAACGAGTTTTGTGACTGAGATGTTTTTGCACTCAGCATGATATACTTCTTAGGTCACATACAGCATGAGACTCAAAGAAGGCCACATTCCTTCCACACTGTTACAAAAATGTCTTGAATTCCTTCTGCCAAATTACTCAGGAATTCAGCAATTAACTCAGTAAATTCAGTTGGAATTTACAAACACTGAGTATCAACATAAGTTAAGTTGTGACAGGGTGTAAAAAAGCAATGAACATTCTTAATGTAGACTATGATGTTGGTTGGTACAGGCTGAGAATTATCAAAAATTTCTTAACCTTCCGGCCTCCTTACTGCCCAGTAACATTGATGCTTGGAATGATCTGGCATATGGGTCTTCCCAGGTGTTCACTGGGGTCAGCAGGATGTGGTCCGAGTCTAGAAAATCACAGCTATCACATGAATTGTTGACTTTGATTGGCTTTCCCATAAAGGTTCAGCCTGTCTGTCAGCACCTGTGGGATTTGGACCTCCATTTGAAGTGATGACAAAGGTATTCAACAGAGATAAATTAATAGATGTTGTTTGCATGGACTTCCAGAAGGCTTTTGATAAAATTCCACACAAAAGTGTGTTAGCTAAAGTGGAAGCCCATGTAATTGAGGGCAGATTATTGACAAGGAAAGGAAATTGTTTCCTGCCACTCAACCAGTTTTGGAATAAGGGTAAGTACTTAAGTTGGCAGAACGTGACTAGTGATGTTCTGCAGGGATCTGCCTTATTCACTGTATTAGTTAACAATTTGGATAATGGCATAAGAAGTCAAACATCTAAATTTGCTGATGGCATAAAGTGGGCAGCATTACAGATAATGTTGATTACAGCATAAAACCACAACAGAATATTGCTAGATTAGGTCAATAGCAAGGTGGTGGCAGATAGATTTTAATATAAGCAAATGTGAGGTTATCCATTTTGAACCAATAAAGGTTAGATCAGCATAGTTTTTTAACCGGTGCGAACTTAAATACAGTGACTGGCTAATGAGATTTGGCAGTTCAGGGGTACAGTTCTTTAAAACGCTATGAGCAGACGCAGAAAATAGTCAAGGCTGCTAATGGATTGCTGACGTTTCGGGTCGGGGTCCTTCGCATTTCTGAAGAAGGGTCCCAATCTGAAACGTCAGCTTTCCTGCTCTTTTGATGCTATCAGAGGAGGGCTGGGAACTTTTAGCCCCATCCTGATCAGTCCATTTCCTTTGCAACTGTGTTTTGGCCCATTTCTCAATCTCCTCACCCTAATGGTCATGACTGAATCCTGGAATGGTCAACTTTAAAAAGCATGTTGTGATTCGCTAACCTCATTTTTCATACAACATTGAAGCATTATTGGAAAACATCTGCTCCATTCATCTGGGAGAGATTCCACAACAGCTTTCAGATAAAACAACATTAACATCCAATGCATCACAAAGCTGATGACACTGACAGTATTACACTGATTTTTGTCGCATATAAGAAAGACAGTGAAACTTAGACAGCAACCTACAACAGAAGTAAAGATTAACTGCTGACCTCATTTTCAACTTTTAGAGCGAACCATCCCCTGCTCACGTTCATATTCAATATTCTGAATTATTGTTAATTAAGCAAAGATCAGAGAAGTGGAAGCTGGTTCAGGTATTTTTTTCTGAATGAAATATTAACAAATAAGCAAGTTGCAGATGAGGTATAAAATATACCACATGTAAGGGGATGTGAATTTGAAATGATGTGGTTCAAACGCTATGTACCTTTGGGATTAAGGAAAACCATCTGTAACGATATTGCACTAACAGATCACATCGGCTTATCTACTCACTTGGATGAATAACTCCTTCAGAAATGTTCTATTAAAGATGCAAGGTTGACCAAAAAAAAATTTACCTGATAAAGTGTAGAACTGAAAAACAACCTATTTGCATACGGCTGGAAGATAATGTGGGGAGTGGAGGATAGAGAATAAGGGAGCATAAATCATTTAGAAGTGATGCAGATGATTCACAATCTTAATACCACTGCCTCTGGAGATTGCACATCTTGTTATAGTCAACCTCAAAACATTCTGCTACATCTCTAGAGTGGAACAGCTAATTAAGATTTCTGTTCTCTAGCTATCCTGATTTATATTTCATAAATATTAAAACATTCGATTGACAGAACAACTTTTTCTAAAAAACAGATGTCAAACTTTGTACAACAATTCAGACAATTTCAACATTTCAGTCAAATGCAAAAAAAAACATACTGCAAATATGTTTAAGGATGGCTGTTTCAGTATATCTGTCAAGGTTTAACACATTTTACACGTTACTCACACGTTGGCATACACATAAATGCAATCTGAAACATTTCACTAACTTTTTTCCTAAAATGTTTACCTCCAACATTTTAAAAACAACACACAAAAAGTCATTTTTAAGCATAGAAACTGAATAAATTTGTTCATGCCTCTAAATGCTTTTTAACCTTTCCTGGAGGCTTATATGTACTTAGGTGACAGGGGAATCCACAAGGCATTTTGAGTACATCGGATGGCTTAGAAAGACCAATTGAAAAGAGAAAGTGATAGAAATACACAACTGAATTGTCAGCATCTGTGGAAGAGAAACAGAGTTGCAGTTTCAAACTGAATACTTACACTCCTTCTGAATGTTCTGAAGAAGTAATATTTAACTTGAAATGTCAACTCTGTTTCTCTCTCTATGATGCCAGATATCCTTATCTTTAGAGTCTGGAAAAGTCACAGGGGATTGGAAAATTGCCAATATTAAACCTTCACAGGGTGTTAAAAGGAAAAGAGGTAAAAACTGTAATCCATTTCCAGTTAGCTTGATATCTGTTATTGGGAAAATGTTACATTGTATTGCAAAGGATGAAGTAGCAGATCATTTAGAAAACATTACATAATAACATTAACATTATAATAATATTAACATAATATAAAAAAAAGTCGGCATGGCTTCATGAAGGACAAAACATGCCTGACAAATTCATTAGAATTCTCTGAGGGGAATGACATAAGTCATGAGCTTATTGAATGATGGAGTAAACCCGAAGGGGTGAATGGGCCATTTCTGTTCTTCTGTCTTACAGTCTTTTGCAGTGTTTCCTTAACTTTGCTTTTATTTCAGATTTTCAGTATCTGCACTGCTTTGCCTTTTCTGCTTTGCTTGTTTTGTATGTTGGTAATTACCAAGGTTATAATCTCCACTTTAGTGCCAAGATATCAAATAGATGGAGTCACTCCTTGAATTTAAGACAGAGCTAAAACTGATCATGAATCACACAGACTTGAGCTATGCTGGTGGATAAAATATTTCAGAGATGTTTAAACAGCATTGAATTGTACATGGCATTACAGTATAGCGTAGTTACTGTTGTTACCTAGGTAAACACTGAAACACTTAGCACCAAACCAATTTTCAAAAATTTCGCTGAGCTGAATGACTAGCTGATTAACATTGGTTAAGTAAGTGGCGTTGTTCAAGTCAGAAAGAGATACATTCTCATCATCTTCAAACAATGCCAAGGGAATTTTAATATTTATTGGCTCAGATGGACAAAGCCATGACTGAATTGTTGATTCAACAAACAGCACTGGCTAGGTACTGCACTGTGGCATTAGCCCAGTTTAGATACTCAACTCCTGAGTGAAGTACGAATCAAAATTGTTCAGATTCAGAGGTAGAAGGACATCCAATGATCCAAGCTGATACTCCAGCTGAGATTCAACTATATAGGTAGTAAGACAATTCTCTTTTAAAAGCATGTGTCTTTGAGATGTGGAATGGGAGATCAACTTCATAGAATCACCAAATTATTAGAATGCAGGAGGATGCAGGTCATTAAAAATGAGTGTAAAACGTGTCTGCCTATCTACTCTGTCTACATTCTTGAAGGTTTTGAATATCTCATAAATTTTCTGTCAGCCTTCTCCAAGGAAAACAGTCCTTAATTCTCCAGTCTGTCTCCTTAACTAAATTTCCTCATCCCTGGAACGTTTTCTACACGTTCTTATATGTCTTTACATCCTTCTCAAGTGTTGCATCCGGGATTGTATGCAATACTCTAGTGAAGTTCAACTACTGTTTCATACAAGTTCAACATAACCACTTGTACTCTTGCTCTGTATGCCCCACACAATAAAAGTTAGGATACTGTATGCTTTATTAACCAGGTTCTCAATCTGTCTACCTACCTTCAATAACATATGCACATATGTGCTCATGTCCCTCTGCTCTTCCAACACCTTCAGAGTTGAACTCTTTATTGTATATTATCTATGTTTTTCCTACTAAATTGAAACACTGCACAGCAAACATAATGGATTGAAGGGACTAATACTGCTCCTAAGTCATATGGTCTTCATTGTGTTCACAACTTTGCTGCTATTTCAGATTTGTTTCTTCTGCTTTGCATGTTTTGTATGTTGGTAATGTTGGTTTTCTGCATTGAACTTTGTCTAGCTTGAACCTGTCCACCTTTCCACCAGCTTGTCTATATCCCTTTGAAGTTCTCACAGTTTGAAAAGCTTCCAAGTTTTGTAAAATCTGAAAATGTTGAAACTTTGCCCTGTACACCAACATCTAGGTCATCAATATATACCAGAAGAAACAAGGATCAGAATATTGACCCTGTGTGGAACTCCACGAGAAATGTTCCTCCAGCCCATAAAGAAAGTCCACTAACAACTAGTCTCTTCTCCCTGTCACTCAGTCTATTGTGGAATCATGTTACTACTTTCCTTATTTTCCATGAGTTATTGTTTGCTCAACTCCAGTGTGTAATATTGTATCAAATGCCTTTTGGATCTTGTTATACACATAGCCTGAATAAACCATCCCTGTTACCTCTTGAAAACTGTGAAAAATATTTACACATGACTTTTCTTGAAGAAATCCATGTGGTTCTCCTTTATTAACACACATTTATCCACATGACTGATAATTTTATCTCAAAACATTGTTTTCAATGGTTTTCCAAACCCAAGGCTAAATGAACTGACCTGTAGATGCTGGGCTTATTTTTACATCCATTCTTGACCAAAGGTTTGAACTTAACCAGTCAATTGGCACCTAGGATGGCGTCCCTTTGATAGAAAGTCTTGTGCTTTAACACAGGAGTGACTAGATGCTTCAATAAATTAGATTAACATTTCTTGCCACAAGCACTGTTTATCTGGTATCACATTTACTTGTGTCCTTGTTCAGTAATATCAGCGAAAAAGAATCCTGTTCAATCATTTGATACATTAGGCTGTAGATAATAATCCCTCTTCTCTCCTAAAGCACAGAATTTACAAGATTTAATATATCATCTTGTCATTTTTCAGTATTTTCAGCAGAGAGAAATCTGAATTCATTTCTTGCAATCTCATTTTTCCCAATTACTATCTGAATGTGCCTCTACATGAATCTTTGGAAATTGTCTAGAGAAAGTTCTCACTGTAATAAATATACTATCTTAACCAGTAATGGTAGTAATAATGTGGAATGAATTTTGACAAGAAAAAGACCTACTTCGACAGACTGAAGATCTGGCTCAATACATAATTTTCTTTGGTTTAAAGAGATAGTCTTTCACTGAAATACAAACATGCAATGATGTTGATTCAATTTATTTTGCAAAAGAAACTATGATAATACAGAATAAACCAAAAACTAAAGTAGAATAAACCATCCAATTTATATATAACAAACTTTTAAAGATTTTGGAACACACTGTAAAATTCAATTCCAATAATCCCAATAGCATGACTTATCAGACCACACCATAGAGAATTTCCTTCTGTATTACCTCTATAGAGCTTAATTTAGGTATGGTTTCAATTCCCAGTCTTGAGGATCTGATAGCATCTTCCTTGAATCTGCACACAACTGAGGTTGGATTTTCTCAGCATCAAATTATAATCTGGTTATGGTTTGAAACTTTCAAACAAACACTTTATGCTGAGGTAATTTATTTCTTAACTGTTGTAAACTATCTTCCTTCTTCAGCAGCAACTGCCTTACACATCCAGCTCCAGCTAAGACATCCCCAAATTTCTGCTAAAAATGGCTTTTTTCAAACTTTGGATGTTGCCACTAAGCCACAAATCAATTTCAAACTGAAGCTTAATGCACAACACTGTTTACTTTGTTCCCTTGTAAATCTTATCCAGTATAAACAAGAGATAACAAGGTGCAGAGCTGGATGAACACAGCAGGCCAACCAGCATCAGAAGAGCAGGAAAGCTGGCGTTTTGGGTCTAGATCCTTCTTCAAAATTGGGGAGAGGAAGAAGATTCTGAAATAAATAGGGACAGAGGGGGAGGCAGATAGAAGATGGATAGAGGAGAAGATAGGTGGAGAGGAGACTGACAGGTCAAAGAGGTGGAGATGGAGCCAGTAAAGGTAAGTGTAGGTGTGGAATTAGGGAGGGGGTACGTCAGTCCAGGGAGGACGGATAGGTCAATGGGGTGGGATGAGGCTGGTAGGGGTGGGGCTTGAAGTGGGAGGAGTGGATAGGTGGGAGGAAGGACAGGTTAGGGAAGCAAGACAAGCTGGGCTGGTTTTGGGATATGGTCGGGGAGGGGAGATTTTGAAGCTTGTGAAGTCCACATTGATACCATTGGGTATCACTATGAGGCCACATCAGGAACAGCGGATACAGTATACCACGTTAGCAGATGTGAAGGTGAACATCTGTTTGATGTGGAAGGTCTTCTTAGGGCCTGGGATAGGGGTGAGGGATAAGGTGTAGGGGGCAGGTGTAGCACTTCCTGTGGTTGCCTGTGGCCTCCTCTACATCAGGGAAACCAAGCGGAGGCTTGGGGACCGCTTTGTGGAACACCTACATTCGGTTCGTAATAAACAACTGCACCTACTAATCGCGAATCATTTCAACTCCCCCTCCCATTTCTCAGACAACATGTCTATCCTCGGCCTGCTGCAGTGCTACAATGATGCCACCCGAAGGTTGCAGGAACAGTGCCTCATATTTCACTTGGGAAGCCTGCAACTCAATCGTGTCAATGTGGACTTCACTAGCTCTAAAATCTCCCCTCCCCCAAAGTCCCAGCTTGTCCTCGCCTCCCTAACCTATCCTTCCTCTCACCTACCCCTCCTCCTGCCTCAAGCCCCACCCCCACCTCTAACCTACCAGCCTCATCCCACCCGCTTGACCCATCTGTCCTCCTTGGGCTGACCTATCCCCTAACTCCCCACCTATGCTCACCTTTACTGGATCCACTCCCACTTCTTTAACCTGTCTGTCTCCTCTCCACCTATCTTCTCCTTTATCCAGCTTCTATCCATCTCCCCCCTCACCCTATTTATTTCAGAATCCCCTTCCTCGCCCTCATTTTTGCAGGCGGTCCAGACTCTAAACACATCAGCTTTCCTGCTCCTCTGATGCTGCTTGGCCTGCTGTGTTCATCCAGTTCCACACCTTGTTATCTCAGATTCTCTAGCATCTGCAATTTCTACTATCCCAGTATAAACAAATTCTCATTACTGTCCAGGAAGTGTCTCACGCTTACTGCATTTTAAATTATTGCACCATGGCCACAGAATTCTTCCAAGTTAATGAGACAGTCCAAACCCACATGCCACTAGTTCAAAATCATATGTGAAAAACATTAAATGTAAATCATACACCTCACATTTCATTTCAATTATACGGTGTAACCTTAAAATCAAAACTCTTTGAACGATTACAGATAATAAGGTATAGAGCTGGATGAATACAGCAGGTCAAGCAGCATCAGAGGAGCAGGAAAGCTGATGTTTCGGATCTAGACCCTTCTTGAAAAATGGAGAAGGGCCCAGATCCAAAACATCAGCCTTCCTGTTCCTCTGATGCCGCTTGGCCTGTTGTGTTCATCCAGCTCTACACCTTATTATCTCGGATTCTCCAGCATCAGCAATTCCTACTATCTCTCTTTGAACGATTAATTAGATATTAAATAAGCTGTGAGAAGCAATCTGCATTTTACAATGGACACATGTCCAAGTGCAACTGACTTGTTTTTTTTAAATTAGCTGTGTTATTTAAGTCAGTTTACAAAGGCTTTATGGTCTTAAACATAATAAAATATACATATTTATATGGTATAAAATCATGGAGGTTCTGTGTTTAAGGCAGGAAAGTGATTAATAACTGCAGTTTAATGTGTTAAAGGACTGGCAGGTCAGATGAGGCCTTTTCTCTATTATAAACCTGTTATACACAAATGAAATGTGAAATCTGTATAATTTCCTAAGCGTCCATTTGAATTATACTGTCCTCATTCAATCAGATCTTAAAAATGTGACAAGCACGAATCAAATGAAAACCTCGGGAAGTAGAAAAGGGCTGAAGTGAGTGTAATATTTTTGTTATATGACTAACAGTTTTATTCTGAAAAATACTTGTAATACTTGGGAGCAATTGTATTATGTGGGGAGTGTAACTCAACAGAGCAGAACAAACTGGTGTCAGCAACTATTAACCACAATGGCAGGGAATGCATATGTAATGGTTTCATAAAACATTATGAGGAAGCTGAGTAACCACATAAGACATTAATAATTAAAACTGTCAGCTGCATGAACCTGTGGTACTTCCACAGGCACTGGGAATATAACATTTAAAGCAACATCACAAGCACACACTATTAAACAAGTAAATTACAGAATAGCATCAAGCTCTACACACAAAATATATTATATTTGTAAATGTTATTGAATGTCAAAAGTAGTTATATAATCTTAAATTTTCATGACCATTCTAATCACAAGACTTTTTAAATAATTATGAATGTCATAAACTAAACATTACAAAAGGCAAAACTAAGACCACCCAAAAAAAAGTGGAATCCAGTGCAAAATTGCAACAGTAGCTCTAAAAGATTATGGGTGGAACTTTCCAAGTCGTTAAATGACTTGGGCAATGGCAAGTCAGTGGGACAAAATACGGCAAGCTCAAGAAGGTAAGATTCTCAACAGAGACCTTTTTGCTACCACAACTTGTTAGTGTAATTGGTTTTCAGGTAAATGAATAGCTTGAAGCTGGGAACAAGATAGACAGATATAGAAGTATTTTGAAATGCAGCAACATGGAAGTGATGTCTCTGTTCTCCGCACTCAAAACTCATTGTATACCTGCAACAAATAGTTTAAACTTCCCTGCAAAAGTTGTTTTACACTGTGACTTTTAACGGATAAGTCAGAGACTTTTTCTAAGGTAATTAGCCACCTTGTATTTCTCAACTACTAGTGGAAGCAACTGAAGAAAGGTGACTAAAGCAATGTGCTGCCTAGCAGGAGTCACAAGGATCATCTCAACAACAGAGATACAGGGACTGTGTGGAAACTTTTCAGTCTGTGAGAGTCCCCCTGTTGGCAACATCCAAGGTCAGAACCTCACTGGAAAGAAACTCACAGGAAAGGCTTGTGCTAAACATGCCTTCTGCACTCCAGACTTTGGGCTGACTTTCACGAGTCTCTTTCTCAAGGCTTTTAGGGTCAAATAGGAACTATTAAATCTGCCATTCCTTTGGTCCTGAGTCTTGAATTTGGCATATGGAGCAGAAAGGAGGGAAATTTAGGATATTCACATATTAGGAAGCATAGAAAGAAAATATTACTTAGACTACAGAAATCCGGAGTACACAGGGACTCGGGTGCCCTTGTACATGAAACATAGCCTTATCTAACAAGTACACAGCGAATAATTTCTGAAAGGAAATGGAATGCAAGTCTTAATTGCAAGAGGAATGGACAGTAAAGGTAAGGAAGTATTGCAACACCTGAATGGGTTGTGGTGAAGCTATACTTACAGGACTGCAAATAGTTTGGGCCTTCTTATATGAAGAGCAAGCCAGTTCAGACAAAGTTCACTAGGTTGATTCCTGGGAGAAAGCAGTTGTCTTATGAGGAATAATTGAGCAGATTGGCTCTATAATCATTGGAGTTTAGCAGACAAAGAAGGGCTGTAGTTGAAATGCATAGGATTATGAAGGGACTTATCAGAGTTGATGCTGAGAGAATGTTTCCTCTTGGAGAACTGGGTGTACAATTTCAGAATAGATTGTCTATTTAAGACAGAGATGAGGAAGAATTTTTTCTCTCAGAGGGTCATGAATATTTAGAATTCTCTAAATAGAGAACTGTGGAGCTTGTGTCATTGGCCACATTCAAGGCTAATATCAAAGGATCCTAGAACTTTTGAACAGTCAAGAATTGTGAAACTATTTTAAGCCAAAGTCAGATTAGTTATGATTGTATTGAATGTGGGGCCAAGTCAAGGAATCAAGTGAATTTTTTCTTCATGCAAATTGTGATTAATACCTGGAATCATCTGGTGTTCAACATCATCAGACAAGTACACACAGACTCATTTGTGAGATTACAGGAGGCTTCAGTTGGGTTGCTGGGGAGTTGAGGATGTGGGTAGGGAATGTGTTTCAACACACTGAACAAGTTGAATAGGCAGAATCGCTCCCAAACTCAAAAGTGAATAATTGATATGGATATCACTGTTACTCTGGGGTTTCTGTTTAATAACGTTCAGAATAAAATTCTAAACTATTTATCCGGTTGCAAACTTCTACCGTCCTCTCCCTAGCTTTGTTGCTTTCATAGTAAACCCTTTGTCTTAATGGAACAAATGACCCACATAGGCTGCTTGTAGTAGCTCCAGCTGCCTGTTGGCCACGTAGGGAAACACTACAGATTTGATGGAGAAATTCACCCTCAACATTAAAGCAAACACTCTGACACTGCATGCAGAGGGAAAAAAATCATGACTTCAATCCTGGTCTAATAGTTGTTAAATGTGGTTCTATGTGAAACCATGCCAAATATTCTTTGGAGCAGGAAGCAAAAGAGGGAATGTATATTCAAAGCAACAGTGGTACAGCATTATTTTATACAAATTGATGCTCGGTAGTTCAGCATACAAAACTCAAAAATTGTAAATGCATTTAGAGGGAAAAACCACAGTTAGAAGATTAGCAAAACTTGAAAAAGGATGTACTTGTCATACTTGAGTTCTATTTTCAGGCATACAAAATAGATCAGAGAACTTTGCATCTTTTCCCACATTTAATTACTTTTTTCTATGTACATGCATAAAAACTATATTGTTTTAAACATATCAGTTCCTCTCCTTCTAAGCATTGCTGCCCTCCTGTAGCAGTAAACAAAGGCAAACTGATATCAGGAATTTGTTATAAAAATAGACTAACAAACCGAGCTTCTTTTTGATGAACAGGAGAATTTTGGTTTGGTAAATGGAAGTCTGAATATTTATCAAGGACAACTAACAAAGCTGACCCAAGCATTTTTTTTCCAGTGTGGTGAAGAGTTCAAATTCAAGTTAAAAATTAAAAAGGTGAAGTCAGGTAGAACATTTTTTCAGAGGTTATTAAACTGGGATAGATTACCAAGGGAAGCTGTTAAAATAAATTTAATTAATTAATTGTAATTTAGTTTAAAATAAATGTTTTATTATTAAAATAATCTTTTAAGTAAAACATAACAATAAATGTATTTAATTTGATCCTTGCTTTATTTTTGTGTCTTTCCTGCTCTTTCCCCTTTTGTGCTTTCGTTTTCTGTATTTTAGAATATCGTCATAAATTCGCAAAACCTTGATAGCAATCCAGCTTTTGCAGCATTAAAGAGAGTGAAACTGCCAGCATTTGTTTTTGATACTCTTCTGAAAATAAGAGAAAGAAATGGAGACTGCACACATGCAGTCACATGTGAAAATCCACAGACTCCTGTTTCATGCTTTTATTCTTTACCATAGGATGCATTTTCAAATCCCACACTATAATTAATTAGAAATTGAAGGATTTGATGGTGTTAAAATTCTTTTCTTCACATAACAGGTTTGGGAAATCCAAAACACTCTTCCCAGCTCAATTAACTAAAATTTCAACACAGAATTTGGTAAATCTTTGTTAGTAAGAAAAGTGGAATCATGGCAGGTAGATGAGAGTGATGATACAGATTAGTAATGATCCAACTAAATGCCAGAAGAGGCTCAAGGGGCTGAAATCAAAATTCATCAACTGACACTTTTGTGGTTCTGCTGTAATAAGCAATTTGTACAGCATTTCATGGTCAGACAGTGTTTTGTGAACAATATGGATGAGTAAGAAGAAAAAAAAATTTCAAAAGGTGAAAATACTAGTGACGAAGCTTTGCCAACGATTGAACTTCGTCACATTTGGAACACTCTTGTATGCTCAGATTTGGCTGGAGTATATGGGCTAATTTAAGTGCTAAGCTGCCCTACTGTAAAGTAACATTTGCAAACAAATACTATGTCCCAAGGTTATCTACCTCTTGCAGGAAACATTCTCTAAGCAATGTAAATGCAATTATTACCTGACAGAAGATGTTGTTGCTTCAGTCATATATAAACATTAGCATTTCAGCTGGAATTAGAAGAATCTTCATATTTGGAAACAGCTAATGCTACAGACCTTGTTTGTTAGAAGCTGTTTGTTAGATTTCTCCTGAGTGCAAAAAGAAGTATTCAGCAATTTTAACTACACACATCAAGATAATGAGGCAGAAATTTACCAGCCCTTGGGAGACAGAATGGGGAAGCAGACAGCTTAGTAAATGGTGCAGAAGGTATCCTACTTCCAGCATGGGTTATTCTGAATGGCAGCAGAGGTCAGTTGAATGCATTAATTGACCAATTAACAGCCAGTTTCCATCTCAACCAGCATCGTACCAGTATTGGGACAGGTCCCTCCTCATTTCTGAGGGATCCTTCCCTAAAGGACAACCTGCAGTCCTTGAGGGGACCCTGGCAGCAACTTTGCTGCTCCGATGCTACTACTGAATGATCTCACCCCCAAATGTCTGATATCAAGAGCCTGTCTGCTATGCCCCGACACAGTGAAAAAGAGTTTTATCTACACTTAAAAAGTACTGCTGCCTGGCATCACTGCCAAGACTGCTGCTCCTCTGACTGGAGAAGTAGCTCTGAGAGGTGCAATGCCAATTTAATTATTAGTATCAGCTAATAAATAATTAGATAGAAGTCCCAGCAGTTGCATCTTAATTAGCCGTCTACTGTATTACTACCAATGTCCGGCCATCTGTTCACGCTTTTGGTCCCAGCAGTGAAATAACCTGATTCTGACCATTTTCTAGCAAGATTTTTACATGGTAATGCACCAAAAAAAATCCATGAACACCATACAGAGCACAAATCAAAGACATTTGGAATATATGAAAGCACAGCAGCAGTGAAAGGCCTTTAAAAGGGTTTTGAAATCAGAGTGAGGTAACAAAATGGTGTTCCTGTGGAAGGAAGCTGTGTTTGTATAAATAATTTGGATAAGAATATAGGGAGCATGGTTAGCAAGTTTGCAGATGACACCAAAATTGGTGGTAGACTAGACAGTGGGGAGCTTATCTAAATAAAGGATCTTGATCAATTAGGCAAATGGACCAAGGAGTGACAGATGGAGTTTAGATAAATGTGAGGTTGTGCATTTTGGTAAGATGAACAAGGGCAGGGCTTACACACAGTTGATGGTAAGGCCCTGGGGAGCATTGTCGAACAGAGAGACTTAGGGAGACTTAGGACTCATGTACATAGTTCTTTGAAAGTGGAGTTGCAGGTAGACTGGGTGCTAAAGAAGGTGTTTAGCATGCTTGCCTTCACTGCTCAAAGCATTGAGGATAGGAATTGGGACGTCATGTTGTAGTTGTACAAGATGTAAGTGAGGCCAATTTTGGAGTACTGTGTACAGTTCTGGTTGCCCTGCTATGGGAAGGGTATTATTAAATTGGAAAGGGTACAGGAAAGATTTACAAGAATGTCATCAAGATTGGAATGCTTGGATTATAAAGAGAGGTTGGATAAGCTGGAACATTTTTCACTGGAGCGTAGTAGGTTGAGGAGAGACCTTATAGATAAGGTGAATAGCAAAGGCCTTTTCTCTAGGGAGGGAAAGTTGAAAACCAGAGGACATAATTTTAAGGTGAAAGAGAAAGATTTAAAATTGACCTGAAGGTCAACTTTTTCACACGGAGGGTGGTTCGTATGTGGAATAAACTGCCAGAGGAAATGGTAGATGCAGCGACAGTTACAACATTTAAAAGACATTGGACAGGTACATGAATAGGAAAAATTTAGAGGGATCTGGGCCAAACACAGGCAATTGGGACTAGTTTAGGTTGGGAAACCTGGTCACATGGATGAGTTGGACTGAAGTGTCTGTTTTGTGCTGTATGAATCAATGACTGTCAATCCAGTTAGCCTCCTAGAAGACTTTTTAAAAAATTTTTCTTTTTTTTTCTTGCAACTTAGACATTAAGAAAAAGCTGCAAGAAAGATGAGGGCATGAAAAGGGAAGGTTTGAAAACTTTAAAATGTAAACTTGCCGAGTAACTAATATATTGAGTCATACAGAGATTCACTTGATCACAGTTGTCCAAACCTAATATATGACTCATTCATATTCTTGACTAGAACCTCAATATCTTTATTCATCCATTGTTCCTTATTCGTACCCTTCACTCTAAACAAGAACATAATGCCCCTGATCTCTTGTTATTTAATCGTTAAAAGGTTCCCACTTGCCAGCTGTCTCTTTACCAGTGAACAATCCACTCTAATCAACTCTTTGAAAATTCCTGTTTCATAACATCAATATTCGCCTTATTCTGAATTAAGAACTTTATACAAAGCCATACTTTTTCATAATTATTTTAAAACTTTAGAATTATGATTACTGGTCACAAAGTGCTCCCCAACTAACACTTCATCACTTGCCTTGCCTTATTTCCCAAGAAAAGGTCAAGTTTTGCTCCATTTCTAGTAGGTACATCGACAAATTGATAAAGATAACTTCTTGAAGCAAATTCCTCACCATCCAAGCCCTTAACACTATAGCAGTCCCAGTTCATGTTTGAAAAATTAAAATCCCCTACTATTACAATCTTATTATTTTTGCATACATCTGTGATCTCTCTAAATATTTGCTCCTCAATTTCCCTCGGATAATTGGGCTGGGGGTTGCTACAGTATAATCCCATCACAGATGATCCCTCAGAAATATCTTCTCTAAGTACAGTAGTAATGATTTTCTTAATCAAAAACATGACATCCGTCCTCTCTTGCCTCACTTTCTATTCTTCCTGTAGCATCTAAAGCCCTAACACTGAGCTGCCAGTTCTGTCCCTCCCTCAGTCATGTTTCTGTAATAGCTATGGCGTCCCAGTCCCATGTTCCCATGTGTGCCATGAGTTTGGCTGCCATACCTGTCAGGCCCCTTGCACTGAAATAAGTGCAAGTTAATTCAGCAGATTTACCTTATTCTTTGGCTTGGTCGTGCCTGCCTTTTCTAAATAACTTGCTCTTTTTAAATTCAGAACCATCCTTTTCTGTCTTTCTATCTTCACTATTACTTTGGATCCGCTCCGACCCCCCTCCCTACTCATTTAAAGGCTCCCGAACTGCACTAGCAAATCTCCCCGCCAGGATATTGGACCCCTAACAGTTCAGGTGAAAACCATCACTTTTAAACAGATCTTTTCTGCCCCAGAAGAGATCCCAATGATCCAAGAATCTGAATCCTTTTCTGTTTCCCCAGCCACTAATTTATCTGCCTATCTTCCTATTCCTACTCTCACCAGCATATGGCACTGGAAGCAATCCAGAGGTTCTGCTTCTTAATCTTCTACCTAACTTCTTATATTCATTCTGTGATGCCTCAACCCTTTCCCTACTTTTGTCATTCTTACCAACATGTCCAACAACTTCTGGCTTCTCACTCTTCTCTTTGATAACATTCTGCAATTGTTTTGAGACATCCTTGACCCTGGCACCAGGGAGGCAAAAAAACCATCCTATATTTATGCTTCTGACAACAGAATCTCCTGTTAGTGCCCTTGCCAGGGAAGTCCCCTATTACGATTTGATTCTTGACAAACCTCACTTAACATTCATTCTTGGAGCCCAAGCTCTGGCTGACATTTCTATTTTCCTCTGGCATACTGTCCTCCTCAACACATCCAAAATGCTATATCTGTTTGAGTGAGGTACAGCCAGAGGAGATTCCTGAACTACTTTCCTGACAATCACCCTTCTGTCTGACTGAACTGGTGGTGTAACCACCTCTCTAAATCTACTAACCATTATACTCTTGGTCTCCAGTATGCTCCTCAGTGACTCTAACTGCCTCTCCAGATGGATCCAAACACACCTCATACATTCTACTCTGATAGAACCCATATCCACATTCTACTGTTACCATCAAGCCAGGAGCAGCACCAGGCATACCTAAAGGTGAGGCCTCAATATATAGGGTCAACACAAGACTAGTTGCATGCTAAAAGCCAAAAGCAGCCCTTTACACTGGGCTAACCAAAACCAACACCATGAGATCAGATCTAAGCTGTGTAGCCTTGCAACACCCAATCATGAATAGTTGTGAACAATTAAACAAATAATTGGAGGCAGTGGTTCCACAGAAACCCAGTACATTGATGCGAAACATAAGGTGGAAATATCTGCAACCATCTCTTGTCAGAACTGTCAAATTGAGGATCTAACTCTGCTTCATCCTAAGGACAGCACTAGCACAAAAGCTAGTTCTCCCGTCAATTCACTCCATGTGGTATTGAGAAACTGAATATAGTGGATAATACAAAAGCTATGGTGCATGACAACATTCTGGCAACAGCATTGAACATATACTGCACTCCCAGCCAAGTCGTTCCAGTAGTTACAACACTGACATCTACCCAAAAATATAGAAAATTGCTCAGGTATGTCTTCACCACAGAAGTCAGGGCAAATTAGATACAGGTTTAAACTAAAAGGCTGACTGCCCATTTAACAGAAAAAAAAATTCTGAAGTATCAAATGTACAGAACTTCTGTAAAATGGCAATCCTACAAACTACTTCTTTCAGATTTCATTCATTTAGACAGGCCTTATTTTCACGCCGGTTGTGATTATTACCATTGCCCCTACATAGAGCTCACTGTGTCCATGCAGTCACTGTACCTACCTGGGTACAGTGCAGAGCTGGGACTGGGGAACACCATGTGGAGGAGAGTTGGAGCCACAAGCTAAGCAACAGTAGTAAGGGCTCCTTGGCTACAGATGACATTATCGAAATTTGCACAAACACATTCTCTGTTATGGTGCTATCTGCACGTACTTAGTAACCTTGGAATTGGCCACACACACACACACACACACACACACACACACACACACTCCATTTCACACTCCTCATTAGCACCTCCGCCCACCTCCTGCCCTCCCCACTTCACTGCAAATAGAGTTGAAATGCTAAACCTGGTTTTGTTTCCACATCCATCTCCTAATTTAAAACAGCAGAGTGTGGGGTTGTTGGAGACATTAGAAGAGAGGGGAATGGAACAATTGGTTTTCACCAAGTAGTCATGTGGAACTCGAGGTCAAACATGCTCCAGTCTCAACTCGGTTTCAAATGCACCAGTTTGCAACACTAAAATGTGCTCTTTTAGAACAAGCAACTTTAAAAAAAATGTTAAAACAGCTATATAAATCTCATCCTTAAAAGAAAACGCATTTCAAATTAGACTATGAGCAATCCACATTCAATGGGCATCTCTCCAGGAAAGGAAGTCAACGTGAAATGTCGGCACACTCAATATATATCTGCACTGACATTGCTCTGGACCACCGTGAGCTGTTGGAAGAGCTGTCGTTTTAAAACAAATCACCCTGTTTTAAAATTTAAAATTCCACATGATCTTGTCCCTTAACTTATTGATTTCAGGTTGTTTGGCTATGGCAATCCATGGTGCTCATGTTAATTGTGGCGCTCACTGATGACTGGTGCTGGATACATCACTCACCACGGTGCAACTTCCACAAATTGAATAAGATGACCCACAGAAAATGTCAAGATACGCAAAATGTCATAGCCCAAGGTTCAATTTAACAGGTACGATAGAAGAATGGACCCTCTGTACAAAATACTTTAGTGAAAGTTGTATCTTACAAGTCTCATTTTATTGACAGCATCAAGGCAATGGCAAAATTAAAATGCACTCTCAAGGAAGACCTCTTTGTAAAATGTTCCCCATCAACACTTTGTTGTGAAGAGTGTGTTCAACATCCCCTACTTCAACTTTCAGGGCTACCTTACTGAGTTGAGCCTCTTTTTGACACTTGTGAGAGAGGATTGCCCAAATCGTTACACAGCGACAAACATTCTGAGATTCATCATGGTCCACGCTGGTCATGTGATGCTGTTAGCAAATTTTACTCTATGTGTTGCTGAGCCCCCGCAGAGTGACTTCTTTTACTTTCACTTCTCTGTTTAGGAGAAGCAGAGAGCAAATCAGCAGCTTCTGCTGAAGAGGAAAGCACTCATCTGACCCTGAATTGGACGTCATCTGGTCACTATATACTTCAGAAATGATCTGGGAAATGTGTTTCAGACCCACCTTCTTCAAGCATCAATTCACCTCAGCTGAGAACGGCACTTCTGAATCTATTGTCAACCATTAAAGTGATTACAAAAGCTGAAATGATTTTGTTGGTTCCTTGACTCGAACTGGGACTTTACTGGAATATCACTGAGTGGAGATACACTTCTTCACCCATTACCAGCATTCCCTACCCAAACGGCCACAAATTTGCCAAACAGTAATGTGTTTTATTATTCATTTTTGGATCAATTACAGCCATACAATATAAAAAAAGCAGATAGATTAGTATTTTTTAACTAACCATTGAAAATGCTTTTACCAGTGTGTGAAAGGAATTAGGAACAAATAGTTGTACTATCTACTCTTTTGTCCTTTTGCTGAGTGTCCCTTTTGATGGAAGACTAAAGACCAGAAAAGATAATTTGCCAAGCTTTGGCCTTTTGCCAGGCTGATGAAGTGAGGTTATAACAATTCAGAACAACAAGCTGTGACTTTGATAGTGTCAGCCATGGCTCAGCTGGCAGGACACATACGGCCGAGTTAGAACTGAGAGCACAAATTTCATTCCAACACAAAAATCATCATCAGTACAGGACTGGGGGAATGTTAAGGGGGAAAATTTTGGATGAGTTGGTAAACTGAGGCCCAGTCTGCTTTTTCATCTCAAGATAAAGATCCCATGGCACAACTTTGACAAAAAGCAGAGGAGTTAGCTACAATGTCTAATGCAATATTTATCCCTCAATCAAAATCACCAAGACAGAATATCTGGTCACTGTCTCATTGCTATCTATGAAAGATTGCAATGTACAAATAGGCTGCTATATTTCCCACATTACAACTATGGCCACACTCCAAAAGATACCTAATTTGCTATAAAGCACATTGGAGAAGCCTTTGATTGTGAAAGACATTATTAAAATGCAAGCCTTTCTTTTCACTTAACTTTTTTTGATTTGTGTCACTGCACCATTTCTTTTCTAAATTAATTTCTAAATAAGTTTTTCATGAAGATGTATTAGAGCACTTGCAGCTGCAGCATACTGTTCAGATTAGCTCGTGACATGTCTTATCGTGTGTTGGCCAGAGGCCATTTTGACCCTAAGTACAATTAGTGCAATGTTTGAACAATACAAAGAGAAAGACCAGAGCTATCAAAAATTAGATGGCCATAAAGTAAAGTTGGACATTGATACTGCATGCTTATGTCGTCTTTTTTAAGAAATTTCAGGAAAATTGCAAACACTCTTGAACTACCAATTTCTATAATTTAACTTAATTACAAAATTTTGCATTTTTAGTACATGCAAGAGAATTATCAAATGTCCCACCATTTATGACCAGTTTTTAAATTTGCAATCCTCAGCCAAAAAAGAATCACCCACACGTTATTTGTGGTTCACTCTTTTGCTACAGTAATAGAAAGACAGTGTTCAAAGTAAAGTAAAGGTTTATGCTTTTATACTTCATGCCAGAACAGATGAATAGTAAAGAAGTAAAAACTAACTGTTTATATGTTTAACCCTGTATTCTTAACAAAAAGTCAGACTCCTGTTTCAAACTGGAAGCAACTGACCAATAGAAGTTTTTACTGTATAATAAAATACCTTAGAAACATTCAACATAGTCAACAATTATAGTAAAAGGCTCACCACAACTATTTGATCAGAATTGCTTCCTTTTTTATCTCTACTAAATTAGTGAAGCATGTTCGACTACACACACACAATTTAGTTTTTTTGGGTTGAGGTGAACGAGAAAAATGAAGAGCAAAGATATGGAGTAATGTGAAAAGTGTCTCATGAGTCAGCCCCAGTGCTTTAAAGAAATACCGATGTCAAGGCACACTGAACACTAGCAGGCTTTAAAGCCTTGCTTAGGTCTCATACAACAAGGGACAGAATTTGCAGAAATTTTAAGGTAAAGGTAAATAGATTCTTGATTACCAAAGGGTGAAAGACTATTGGTTGTATACAAGAATGTAAAGCTTAGCTTAAGATCATATCAGCCACGGCAAAGCAGGCTAGAAGGGCTGAGTGATCTACTCTTGTTCATATGTTTGTAATTATAAAATGACAAATCTATAGATTTGTAGATGAGAATTGAAAATGTAGGGTTGGAATCAGCGTACCCACTGTTGTTATGTAAGAGCTTAAAACTTGGATCAAATTCCTCCTATTAATAATTTAAAGGAAGTATTCACCAGCAGTTAATGTTTTCATTAATAACATAAGAAACAGAGACAAAGTAGACTATATGGCAGCTCAGATATTCAACGTAATCCTGGATGATCTTTGACAACAATACTACTTACTTCAGGCTCAAATATATTCAATGATGGAGAATCTACAACTCTCTGGGGATAGAATTACAAAGATTCAGCACTACCTTGATGAAATTTCTCTGAATTTTAATCGTTAATCATTGACCCCTTATACTATTACTGTTTCTCCATGTTCAAGATTCCTCAGCTAGAAAAACAAGCTGTCAGTGTTGATCGTGTCAAGCCCCTTCACAGACTTCTAAGTTTCAGTGAGGTCACCTCTCATTCCTCTAAACTCCAGATGTAGAGGCTCAATTTACTCTGAATGCCATCACTGAACAACCTTCGCACCCCAGGAACCAATACAGTCAATATCTACTGCGCCGCCTCCAAAACAAATGGATCATCCCTTAAATATGGAAAACTAGTGCACTGTGCTTCGGATGGCATCTCACTAAAGTCCTTAAAAATTTTAACAAGACTTACTGATTCTTGTACATTGATCCTTATAATAAAGGCCAAATGCCATTTGCTTCTCAATTGTCTGTTGCATAATGTTAACTTAATATCTTCCTTGTGCTCGTGTACACTTGTCTCCACGAACCTCAACGTTTAGAAGTCTCACACCCTTTGGGAAATATCTTGCTTTTTTCTATTTTTATTATTAATGAGAAAAACCTCACTCCATCCTCTTTGTCACTTTGTTGCCTACTCATCACAGTCCTGACATGTGCCTTGTAGATGGTGGACAGGCTTTGAGGAGACAAGAAGTGAGTTACTCGGCACAGTATTCCTACCTCTGACCTGCATTTGCAGCCACTGTGTTTATGTGGTGAGTTCAGTTAAGTTTTTGATCAATGATAACTCCCAGAATGTTGATATTGCGGGATTCAGCGATGGTTGCACTGTTGAATGTCAAGGGGCACTGGTTAGATTGTCTCTTATCCATGATGGTCACAGTCTGTTATTTATGTGGCGCAAATGTTACTTGCCACTGGTCATCCCAAACCTGAATATAGCCCAGATCTTATTGCATTTGGACACAGACTCCTTCAATGTCTGAGGAGTCGCAAATGGCGCTGAACATTGTGCCATCATTAGTGAATCACTATTTCTCTCCTGCCTAAACGTTATCTCCTGCATTTCCTCTCTTCTCAATGTATCCTGTCTAAACCTACCCATGAAAAAGCTACCCACTAGGTTTGCTCAAGGTTCACGTCCCATAAAAGTATATAATCTAGATAAGGGCCTTGTAATACAGTGACAAAGTCCATGCCTCTGGGCAAGGAGACCCAGGTGCAAGTTCCACCTCATCCAAGATGTGTAATATTACCAACCTATTCAGACATGTTAAGTACCTATAATCTAGATCATCACATCACTGTAACACAGAAGGAGTGCTATACTGCTAGAACTTTCACATCCACAAGCAAGGTGAAGTCAGGTTCAGTAAGGGAGCAGAGTTCTCGGGAGTAGGAAAGGCAGTAGATCTGATAAGTTTTAAAATTTATTCATGGGATGTAGACGTTGCTGGCTCGGTCAACTTTTATTGCCCATCCCTAGTTGCTCTAGAGGAGGTGGTGGAGATATATCTCCTTGCAGTACCACAGTATTTGGGGTGTAGAGGTATCCACATGCTGCTAGAAAGAAGTTTCAGGATTTTTGATTCAAGAACCCTTGGTGAATTGTTTCTTGTAGCTGTTAAACTTTGCAGCCACTATGCGGCAGTGGTGAAAGGGATTAATATTATAGGTGGTGGACAGGGTGCCGACCTTCTGTGTTATTTTATCCTGAATTATAGTGAGCCCCTTGAGTGTTGTGGCAGCAGCACTCATCTGGGAAAGTGGAATCTGCCAACACAGCCCTGACTTGTGCCTTGTAGATGGTGGACAGAATGTGAGAAGTCAGGAAGTCAGTTACTTGCTATAAAATTCCTAACCTCTGATTTGCTTTTGCAGGTACGGCTTGTCTAGCTCAGTTTTCTGATTAATGGCAACACCCAGGATGTTTACAGTGAAGGATTCAACAATGGTAATGCTGTAGAACATCAAAGGGGGATTGTTGGATTTTCTGTTTTTGGAGATGGCCTTTGCCTGGCACTTCCTGGGCATGGTCTGTCACTTGGCACTATACAGCCCAAGCCTGAATATTGTCTAGATCTTGCTGCTTTAGAATCTTAGGAGTCGGATTTGGTGCTGAACATTGTGCAATCATCAGCATACATTTCCCACTTTGACCTAATGATGGAGAAAGGTCATATGGCTGAATGTGGTCAGGCCTACTAAACTATCCTGAGGGATACCTACAGAGATGTCTTTGATCTGAAATGATTAATCTCCAATAGTTACAACCATCTTCATTTGGGCTTGGTATGGCTCTGACCAGCTGAGAATTTTCCACAATTCCCATTGATTCAGTTTTGTTACGAATCCACAAAACCATATTCATTCCAATGCTGCCTTAATGTCCAAGACAGTCACTCTCCCTCACCTCCTGAGTTTGGCTCTTTTGTTCATATTTAGACCTAGGCTGCATGAGTGACACTGATGGAAGCCAAACTAGGTGTCACTGAGCAGGGCACCCTTTGCAAGTGCTGCCTGACTCGACATTTTCATTCATCCTGACTTTTTAGGTTGACTGGCTGCCTCAGGACAAAACAAAGATCCTGTATCTTTGTAATTTAGATGACATTATCAGTGACAACTTTGTAAACTTTTCACTGTACTCATGTGAGTACGTGACAATAAACCTAATTGTAAACTCTAACTCAAAGTTGTAATATGGATCAGAAGTAGGCATCTGATTTGGACATAAAAATTATTTAATACCTCACGAATAGGCGGAGGTACGCTGAGCAGGAGCGGACACGGGACTGCTGAGTAAGTGAAGTAATATATTTGTGTGGTTGCGTTACCCGAAACACTACTTGGGTAGTATCTCCCACCCATCCTCCTCCTCTAACCAAAAAAAGAGGTTCTGTGCACCTGATTGGTAAGGTAACAAGTTTATTTTTTATTCTTTAATTTTTAACAGTCTCTTTGGGAATTTAGAATGATGGGAACGTAGGTCAGGGCAGTTGAATGTTCCTCCTACAGAATGTGGGAGGTAAGGGTCACCACTAGTGTCCCTGCTGACTACATCTGTGGGAAGTGCACCCAATTCCAGCTCCTCGAAAACCGCATTAGGGAACTGGAGCTGGAGCTGGATGAACTCTGGATCATTCAGGAGGCAGAGGGGGTTATTGAGAGGAATTACAGGGAGGTAGTCACTCCTCAGGTACAAGAAAAAGGCAGACGGGTTACGGTCAGGGGACGGAAAGGGAACCGGCAGGCCGTGCAGGGGTCCCCTGTGGCCATTCCCCTCAACAATAAGTATACCATTTTGGATACTGTTGAGGGGGATGACTTAGCAGGGGAAAGCAGTGGGACACAGGTCTCTGGCACAGAGTCTGTCCCTGCTGCTCAGAGGGAAGGGGGAAGAGGAGCAGAGCAGTAGTCATTGGGGACTCCACAGTAAGAGGAGCAGATAGAGGGTTCTGTGGGGACAAAAGAGACTCACGGTTGGTGTGTTGCCTCCCAGGTGCCAGGGTGCATGATGTCTCTGATCGTGTTTTTAGGATCCTTAAGGGGGAGGGGGAGCAGCCCCAAGTCATGGTCCACATTGGCACCAACGACATAGGTAGGAAGAGAGATGGGGATTTAAGGCAGAAATTCAGGGAGCTAGGATGGAAGCTTAGAGCTAGGACGAACAGAGTTGTTGTCTCTGGTTTGTTGCCCGTGCCATGTGCTAGTGAGGCGAGGAATAGGGAGAGAGAGGAGTTGGACATGTGGCTACAGGGATGGTGCAGGAGGGAGGGTTTTGGATTCTTGGGTAATTGGGGCTCTTTCTGGGGTAGGTGGGACCTCTACCAGCAGGATGGTCTTCACCTGAACCAGAAGGGTACCGATATCCTGGGGGGGAAATTTGCTAAGGCTATTCGGGTGGGTTTAAACTAATTCAACAGGGGGATGGGAACCAAAATTGTAGTTCAAGTATAGAAAAGGTTGAGAGTAGGGAGGTCTGAAAGAAAGTTTCAGGGACGCAAGATGGCACCGGCAAGCAAGATGTTGGTTTGAAGTGTGTCTACTTCAACGCCAGGAGCATCCGGAATAAGGAGGGTGAACTTGCAGCATGGGTTAGTAACTGGGACTTCGATGTTGTGGCCATTTCGGAGACGTGGATACAGCAGGGACAGGAATGGTTGTTGCAGGTTCCGGGATTTACATGTTTCAGTAAGAACAGAGAAGATGGTAAAAGGGGGGGGGGAGGTGTGGCATTGTTGGTCAAGGACAGTATTACAGTTGCAGAAAGGACTTTTGGGGACTTGTCAACTGAGGTAGTATGGGCTGAGGTTAGAAACAGGAAAGGAGAGGTCACCCTGTTGGGAGTTTTCTATAGGCCTCCGAATAGTTCCAGATATGTAGAGGAAAGGATAGCAAAGATGATTCTCAACAGGAGTGAGAGAGACTGGGTAGTTGTCATGGGGGACTTCAACTTTCCAAATATTGACTGGGAACACTATAGTTTGAGTACGAAAGATGGGTCAGTTTTTGTCCAGTGTGTGCAGGAGGGCTTCCTGACACAGTATGTAGTTAGGCCAAAAAGGGGCGAAGCCACATTAGATTTAGTACTGGGTAATGAGCCCGGTCAGGTGTTAGATTTGGAAGTAGGTGAGCACTTTGGTGATAGCGATCACAATTCTGTTATGTTTACTTTAGTGATGGAAAGGGATATGTGTATACCACGAGGCAAGAGTTATAGCTAGGGAAAAGGCAATTACGGTGAGATTAGGCAAGATTTAGGGAGCATAGGATGGGGAAGGAAACTGCAAGGGATGGGCACATTAGAAATGTGGAGCCTATTCAAGGAAAAGCTCCTGTGTGTCCTAGATAAGTATGCACCTGTCAGGCAGGGAGGAAACTGTAGAGTGCGGGAGCCGTGGTTTATAAAGGAAGTGGAATCTCTGGTCAAGAGGAAGAAGGCGGCTTATGTTAGGATGCGATGTGAAGGCTCAGTTAGGGCACTTGAAGGCTACGAGTTAGCCAGGAAAGACCTAAAGAGAGAGCTCAGAAGTGCCAGGAGGAGACATGAGAAGTTGTTGGCGGATAAGATCAGGGTAAACCCTAAGGCTTTCTACAGGTATTTAAGGAATAAAAGAATGACGAAAGTAAGATTAGGCCCAATCAAGGATAGTAGTGGGAAGTTGTGTGTGGAGTCAGAGGAGATAGGGGAAGCACTAAATGAATATTTTTAAACAGTATTCACTCCAGCGAGTTTTGAGAAGATTTGTAGCTCACGTTGAGGTTCTGGATGTGAGTTTGCTCGCTGAGCTGGAAGGTTAGTTTCAGACGTTTCTTCACCTTTTTTTTATTTGAAAAAATATACTTTATTCATAAGATGTACAAAAAATAAAACATATTTACACACCTACCCAGTCATGCAAGCTGCTCTGGGTTACCCAGGGGGTACGTACACCAACTAAAGAAGAAAGAATCAAAGCAAAGAAAATACCCCGGCAATTGTCACCCCACACAGTCCCCATTGGCCCCCTGACCAGTTGGGGAAGGTGCCAGCTGGGCCCAGTTACCAGATAGGGCCCTTTTTTCCATTCTGGACAAGGGGTTTCATATGGTGGTCTTTCCCCACCGCGCCTTGGCGGCGGCTGCCCCAAGCATTAGTGCGTCCCTCAGCACGTAGTCCTGGACCTTGGAGTGCGCCAATCTGCAACACTCGGTCGGGGTCAGTTCTTTCAGCTGGCAGACCAGCAAGTTGCGGGCAGACCAAAGAGCGTCTTTCACCGCACTGATGGTCCTCCAGGCACAGTTGATGTTGGTCTCGGTGTGCGTCCTGGGAAACAGCCCATAGAGCACGGAGTCCTGCGTCACAGAGCTGCTCGGGACAAACCTCGACAAATACCACTGCATCCCCCTCCATACCTCCTGTGCATAAGCACACTCCAGAAGGTGATCGACAGTCTCGTCCCCACCGCAGCCGCCTCGAGGGCAGCGTGCGGTGGCGCAGAGATTCCGGGCATGCATAAAAGATCTCACTGGAAGAGCCCCTCTCACCGCCAGCCAAGCAATGTCCTTGTGCTCATTTGAAAGTTCTGGCGATGAGGCATTCTGTCAAACGACTTTGGCAGTCTGCGTGGGGAACCACACGACGGAATCCACCCTCTCCTTTTCCCGAAGGGTCTCGAGGATACTACGTGCTGACCACTGCCTGACGGCCTTGTGGTCAAAGGTGTTTCCCTTCAAAAATTTCTCCACGAAGGACAGGTGGTACGGGACGGTCCAACTACTCGGAGAGTCCGCGGCAATGAGGCCAGGCCCATTCTTGACAACACCGGGGACAGGTAGAACCTCAGTAAGTAGTGACACTTGGTGTTTGCGTACTGAGGATCTACGCACAGCTTGACGCAGCCGCACACAAAGGTAGCCATCAGGGCGAGGGTGGTGTTTGGTACACCCTTTCCCCCATTTTCCAGGCCTTTGTACATGGTGTCCCTGCGGACCCGGTCCATCCTCGACCCCCCAATGAAGTGGAAGATGGCCCGGGTGACTGCAGCGGCGCAGGTCCAGGGAATAGGCCAGGCCTGCACCACATACAACAGTACCGAAAGCCCCTCGCACCTGACAACCAGGTTCTTACCCGTGATGGAGAGGGACTGGAGCATCCACCTGCCCAGCTTCTGCTTCAGTTTGGTGATACGCTCCTCCCAAGTCTTAGTGCACACCCCAGCTCCACCAAACCAAACACCCAGCATCTTCAGGTAGTCTGTCCTGACGGTGAAGGGGATGAAGGAGTGGTCGTCCCAGTTCCCGAAGAACATGACCTCGCTCTTACCCCTATTGACTTTGGCACCCGAGGCCAGTTCAAACTGGCCGCAGATGTCCAACAGCCTACTCACCGACCGACGATTGGTGCAGAAGACGGCGACGTCGTCCATGTACAGGGAGGTCTTGACCTGAAGGCTTCCACTGCCTGGGATAGTCATGCCCTTGAGGATCATGTCCTTCCTGATGGGTGCGGCGAAGGGCTCCACACAGCACACGAACAAGGCAGGAGAGAGCGGGCAGCCCTGCCTGACTCCAGATCTGACGGGAAAACTGTCCGATTCCCACCCGTTGATTGAGACTGCGCTAACGATGTTGGTGTAGAGCAGCCGGATCCAATTGCGGATGCCCTCCCCGAACCCCAGTTTGGAGAGGACGTCCCTCATGTACGCCAATTCTAAATTTCTTCCCTCTCCCCCTTCCTCTTGTAAATGAGGGTGATGATGCCCTTCCTCATGGACTTGCACATTTCCCTTGCCCGAAGCGCACTATCGTACACCTCCAGCAGGTCCTGGCCGACTAGGTCCCACAGAGCAGAATACAGGTCGACTGGTAAGCCGTCGCTCCCAGGAGTCTTATTCCTCTCCAAGGACTTGAGGGCTCTGGTCAGCTCCTCCAGGGATATCGGCCAGTCCAGCCACTCCCTCGTGCCGTCGTCTAAGACCTCCGTGATAGCCGACAGGAACGACTCGGAGGCCGTGCTGTCCGTGGGCTTCGTGTCGTACAGTCCGGCACAGAAGGATCTGCTGATCCTCAAAATGTCAGGCCGAGACGACGTCACCGAGCCATCGTCCTCCTTCAGCCGGCGAAGTAGAGCTCTCTTTGTGCACCTTCTGAAAGAAGAAACGCGAGCACGTCGTGTCCTGCTCCACGGAGTGGACCCTGGACCGGAAGATTATCCTGTAGGCCTCCGTGGCGAAGAGCGAGGCTTGCTGGCCCCTCATCTCGCGGAGGTCCTCCATGACATCGACCCCCATCAACTGCAGAAGGAGCAGGTTCTGCACCCTTTTCTGGAGTCACGACAGCTTTCCCCGCCTCTCTCTCGCCTTCCGAACACCCTTAAGGACAAAGAACCTCTTGATGTTCTCCTTCACCGTCTCCCACCAGTCACCCGGAGACTCAAAGAGGGGTTTCACGGTTCTCCAACCGGCGTACTCCCTCTTAAGCTCCTCGACGTTCTCTGGCGTCAACAGAGTCGTGTTGAGCTTCCACGTCCCCTTGCCGGCCGCCTGGTCGTCCTGTAAGTGACAGTTGGCCAGCAGGAGGCAGTGGTCAGAGAAGAACACCAGCTCGACGCCGGTGGACCTGACCGAGAACGTCCGTGACACAAACAGGAAGTCTATCCTTCAGTGAACAGACCCGTTTGGCTGCGACCAGGTGCACCTCTGCTGTGCTCCGTCAGCAGGGGTGCTGAAGACGTCGAGCAGCTTGGCGTTCTTCACCGTGCCCATCAGGAATCCGGACGTG
Organism: Stegostoma tigrinum; assembly: GCF_030684315.1. NCBI lineage: Eukaryota > Metazoa > Chordata > Chondrichthyes > Orectolobiformes > Stegostomatidae > Stegostoma > Stegostoma tigrinum. The sequence goes on along the minus strand of NC_081371.1, from coordinate 21,102,290 downwards.
ACGTCCAGTTGACTCCCCCCACCTGCTGTCCCCACGCCGTATCTTCCATCTGCATCGATGATGCAGTTGAAGTCTCCGCCTCGGATGACCGGCCTGGACGTAGCCAGCAGGGGTGGAAGCCCCTGCAGGACGGCCAACCGCTCACTCCGTACCGCTGGGGCGTATACGTTGATCAGCCTCAGGGGAGCGTTCCTGTAGGCGACGTCAGCCACTACGAGGCGCCCCCCCCCACCACCTCCTGACTTGAGAGATGGTGAAGTTGCGCCCCCGCAGCACAATAGCCAGGCCCGAGGAGCGACAGTCGTTACCCCCCGACCAGATCGACGGCCCACAGGTCCAGGCGCCGGACCATTTCCTGTACCTGCCGAGGTGCGGTATCCCGCACTCCTGCAGAAACAGGTGGTCCGCCTTGACGGTGGTCAGGTAGGCCAACATGGACACATACCTTGCGGTGGACTTGACGCTGCGCACATGCATGCTTGCAACGCGTACCCCCATTGTGGGCAGTGACCGCAGTACCCTCCCCAAGTCCAAGGTCCAGCCCCTCCATCTGTCCCTTCGTGCCCATTGCCCGGGCTAACTGCTGGACGCTCTCCAGAATCAGGAAACCGTCCGTGTTGCCTTCCGGGTGGCATCCCCCCGTCAGGGGTACGGAGGCAGGACAGTCCACCTCTGGGTCAGGCTGGGGACGCGCCGTTTCCTCCTTCCTGCCTGGAAGTTCCAGGGGGCCCTCCAGGGCCCCAGTGGCATGTGACTGGGTGTCGGAGGGAGCCTCAGGACGCCTCTTGTCACCTGGAAGCGGGGTGCTGCTTTCCTTCTCCTTTGAGATCTTTAGCTTCTGCTTTGGGCGGGCCTTCTCCGAATCTCCCTCATCTCAGAGACACGCAAGAGAATTCCTAGAAGCATGGCATTCCAACCGGAACTCCATCAACAAACACATTGATTTGGATCCAATCTACCATCCCCTGAGAAAAAGAACAGGAAATGACATCACCAACCCAAGGAAACCTAAACATATAAACAGAAAGCAGGACATAACACCAGTGCTTCGTCGGAGGCTCGCTGATGATGTTACCTAGAATGTTGATGAAACGTCTGAAAACTAACCTTCCAGCTCAGCGAGCAAACTCTCATCCAGTATTCACTCTAGAAAACGACAATGTTGTCGAGAAGAATACCGAGATACAGGCTACTAGACTAGGTGGGATTGAGGTTCACAAGGAAGAGGTATTAGAAATCCTACAGAGTGTGAAGATAGATAAGTCCCCTGGGCCAGATGGGATTTATCCTAGGATCCTCTGGGAAGCTAGGGAAGAGATTGCCGAGCCTTTGGCATTGATCTTTAACTCGTCATTGTCTACAGGAATAGTGCCAGACGACTGGAGGATAGCAAATGTGGTTCCCCTGTTCAAGAAGGGGAGTAGAGACAACCCTGGAAACTGTAGACCAGTGAGCCTTACCTCAGCTGTTGGTAAAGTGTTGGAAAAGGTTATAAGACATAGGATTTATAATCATCTAGAAAAGAATAAATTGATTAGGGATAGTCAGCTCGGTGCCTAGCAAGCCCTACTGAGTTCTTTGAGAAGGTGACATGAGAGTAAACCGGTAGATGTGGTGTATATGGATTTCAGCAAGGCGTTCGATAAGGTTGCCCACAATAGGCTATTCTACAAAATGCGGAGGAATGGGATTGTGGGAGATATAGCAGTTTGGATCAGAAATTGGCTTGCTGAAAGAAGACAGAGGGTGGTAGTTGATGGGAAATGTTCATCCTGGAGACCAGTTACTAGTGGTGTACCGCAAGGGTTGGTGTTGGGTCCACTGCTGTTTGTCATTTTTATAAATGACCTGGATGAGGGCGTAGAAGGATGGGTTAGTAAATTTGCAGACGACACTAAGGTCGGTGGAGTTGTGGATAGTGACGAAGGATGCTGTAGGTTGCAGAGAGACATAGATAAGCTGCAGAGCTGGGCTGAGAGATGGCAAATGGAGTTTAATGCGGAAAAGTGTGAGGTGGTGCACTTTGGTAGGAGTAACCGGAAGGCAAAGTACTGGGCTAATGGTAAGATTCTTGGCAGTGTAGATGAGCAGAGAGATTTCGGTGTTGATGTACACAGATCCTTGAAAGTTGCCACCTAGGTTGACAGGGCTGTTAAGAAGGCATACAGTGTCTTAGCTTTTATTAATCGAGGGATCGAGTTCCGGAACCAAGAGGTTATGCTGCATCTGTACAAAACTCTGGTGCGGCCATACTTGGAGTATTGTGTACAGTTCTGGTCACCGCATTATAAGAAGGATGTGGAAGCTTTGGAAAGGGTGCAGAGGAGATTTACTAGGATGTTGCCTGGTATGGAGGGAAGGTCTTACGAGGAAAGGCTAAGGGGCTGGAGGCTGTTTTCGTTAGAGAGAAGAAGGTTGAGAGGTGACTTAATTGAGACATATAAAATAATCAGAGGGTTCGATAGGGTGGGTAGGGAGAGCCTTTTTCCTAGGATGGTGACGGCGAGCACGAGGGGGCATAGATTTAAATTGAGGGGTGAAAGATATAGGACAGATGTCAGAGATAGTTTCTTTACTCAGAGAGTAGTAAGGGAATGGAACGCTTTGCCTGCAATGGTAGAAGATTCGCCAACTTTAAGTACATTTAAGTCGTCATTGGACGAGCATATGGACGTACATGGAATAGTGTAGGTCAGATGGGCTTCAGATCGGTATGACAGGTCGGCACATTATCGAGGGCCAAAGGGCCTGTACTGTGCTGTAATGTCCTATGTTCTATGTTCTAACACCTGTTCCAGACATGGGTAAAAGGCAATAATGATGGTATGGGGTGCATCCGAGGTGTGAAGGGAGCGTAATATGGAGGGACGGGTGACAGCACGGGAAGGAGTGGGCTAGACAACGGGAGAGATGAGGAATGGGCTGGCATGGGATAAAAACAAGACTGCATGGAGGACTAAGGGACTGGCTGGGATAGGAAATGGACGATGATGATGGCATTGAAGAAGAGGTACAGGATGGGGACAGCACTGGAAGAATGGTGAGACAGCGATGTGTATAGCATGAGATGGTTTGCATGATCAGTACCAAAACATTGCCAAAAAATCAGTGGAATTCTCAGAAAAGTTTTGTGCCATTTCTCCAAGCTTCTGTGTGTTATTGCCAATGATTGTAGAAATGCTCAGCAGGAGTTCATCTACATTGATGCAATTAAATAAATAAGAGCTATTCTGTGATTTATTGATTAAAAGGACATTATGCTCAGAGAAGATTTTGTAAACTGATTGAATGCAGTTCTACTGACAATTATAGCCCTGTCAAAATTACTAGTCTTTACATTCTGATGTACAAAATGTAGAGCTGAAACTAATGAAACTCATGTCAAATGCCTTCAGAGTGTGGCCTTGTTTGCATGAAAAAAAATCCGTGGCAGGTACAGGTCCCAGGGGAGGGTCAGGGTCAGGGGTTTAATTGGGTCTGGAGACGGGCTTGTCTGGGACAAGGTATGGTTAGAGGTGTGTCCATGCGAGGTACAGTTGAATGTGTGTAAGGTAAGTTGAGTCAATTGAATAATTATTTTGGAGTTGGACTAAGTATTTAATAGTTTAACCTTTCCTGAGTAACTATTTATTTAACTGCAGCAGAACCCTCAGAATTCAATTTAAATGGATACTTTTTGAGACTTTCAGGCACAGGAGAATTATATCGTGGAATACTCAATTTCTTGGGCAATTTTTTCAGAGTCTGCTATGCAGGGGACTTTGTGGGGACCCAGTGAGCAACCAATATCTATGCTTCAGAAATAATTATCCAACTATTGGAAAATCCAGGCCTACGATAATCCAATGAACAGATTCTATGCACATAGCCAAAAAAAAAATTGTTCACTTCACTATATTTAAGAAAAATTCTGAATATTTCACAAATTCTTTCACAAATCCCAACTTGTGATATCAGAAAATGTGTTGTCAAAACTACTTATTTGTAATTTGGCCTAACTTTATTTTCCCCCCATTTTTTGACTCTTGGGTGATGGAAGGCTTTTGACCCAGTTTTTGGCAGTCTTCTTCCTGAGGAGATACATTGGAGGTGGCCCTGCCCATGCTGGGGTAGGTGTGGAAGGACTTTACTCTGCTCACATCGCTTGCACCATCTTTAAACCTTACTCCACAAAACTTCACATGCTGTAAGTCAAGAACTGCCTTGTATAGTGAGCTGTTAGACTTTCATTGCTGAAGACATGAAGCGGATATTGAAGCTGGCATCCCACTTTGCAGTCAGAGACCAGGATATGCTCATGGTTGGAGTGGTTGAAAGAAGGACAATGTTGATTCTTCTGGAAAACCAAAGGGGGCCTAGTCACCAGGCACAGCCAGCTTGGATTAGCAGCCCAGTTCAATCTGTCTCCAGGATCAAATGTAAAGTGCAGGAGTGGAGGAAGAAGGTGATGCCTTCTGTGGTCTGCAAAGGTAAATGCCACCACTTCCTCTCTGCTATTTTACACTGACTCTGCCACTGCACATACCTCTCACCGCTGGACATGATCTACAACTTTTACTACTGACTGCAACATATTCTCTCACCAGTTCTCACTCACCTTATCCTCTGATTCTATTAACCCACCCTTCTCTTTGCAAACCCTACCTACTCACTCAGGATATCTTGTCACCTCTTCTGCTCTTCATCAGTACTAATGTCTCTCACATCCATTTTCATCATTCTCAATCCCTCCTGTTGTGTCATTGCAGAAAAAGTTCTCTCACAACCAGGCTGAGACACTATTGTAAGTAATCCTGCAGTTTTGTAATATATGTTTGCTTGCATTCTTAAAATGTCAACTGAGTCTGTTTGTCAGATCTGGTGAACTTGCACTCATTTGAGATGTGAGCAGGTTGTTCACAGATTTCAAGGCTGATGAAAACTCATATTGCTGCTGACCACAGTATTACGTAATCAGTAAATGCAAGATTAATACAACTGCCCCAGCAGGGCCTTACATACAAAGAAAAAAAAACAGCAACTCACTCTGTCCAGCTAGTGATGGAAGCCATTTTGTTTCACCATTGCACAGTTGAGTTTGGTGTTAAGATGCTAAGGTTTCAACTTTGTGTCCTCATGAATGAGTTGCATGCTGTACCTGAGACTAACAATGATTCTCTCATCCTTCATGATCCCTTTTACTGTCCTTGTATCTCCAAAGACCTTTCAGCTGCTCCCCATTTTTGTGCAGCCCCTTTATATAATGCTTGATGTTCCCCATTTGCCCCTGAGCCTCTATCTTTTTGGCCACATAGTCTCCACATATTGAGGTGGGATGATTGCAAGCAGCTTTCCATATTCTATGGAATTCCATCCTCCCACCTTGAACTGCCTGATTTCACTGTCAACATTTCCTCAGCCATCCATTTCAATGAATCCCAACCCATCACCTGAGTATCCTACTTTCTACAGAACTATATTGACTGCGCACGATAAGCTGACACACCTGTGATCCCTAGGATTGTTGCACTTGACCTGCAATGAAGCTCACGGCACAATCCCTGGACTGCAAGGTCTTATTCTTGGAGTCTGGTTGGATTAAGCACCTGATTGACTATGACCAACCCCTTGGACTGAGAGCAAGGGAGTCCCTTGAATCGCTGTGGCAGCCCTCCCTAACAGACCACAACCCCTTCACTCTGCCAAGAGCTGGTTGCTTTTGGTTTTCAGATGTAGCCAGATACTTGAATCACATGGTGACAAGTTGCCTGCCTCTTTCTCTGCACGACACGACCATCCAAGCCTCCAAGGCTGGCAGCCTGTAATTTAGGGCTAAAGACCCCAAGCACTAAAATGAAATGAATGCGAATGTTGCCTCCAATTAATGCAAAGTGATTGTACATGCTAATATGGAAATGAGGTAGTTACTGCTTATTGGTGAGTATCAGAACTTGCCATTTCAGCCTTAGGGGAAAAGTGGAATTTTTGTTGACTTTGAGAAGTGATTTTGCTTTCTCACTATACTTTACCAACTTGCAAGATTTCACCCACACCACAAGACAGCAGAAAATTCCATCCTAAATAATTATGGGTCGTGGGCCAAAGGGATGTTGATGACATGCATTGGTTGGAACATGCTGGATGAGATTGGCTTGATGGATTAGCTAATCTTTTCCCATCCATTTTGGCAAGTTTGGATTTTTTTTGAATTGGGAAGGAATAATGAGAATCCAGTTTGGCTTGCTGATACAGTTTAGCTCCTCTCTTCCTTGTGCAGCATAATGTGCATAAATTCTTTAGACAGAGAAGCAGCAGGAACAATTTGCAAATCAGAGTATATATATGCTAATACAAGATTAACGCGTCAAGGGTACACTAGAATCCTTTTTCCCCAAAAGATTTACAATTTTGTTTGTTCAATTTAAACAACTGCTTCACTCAGGCAATAAATTTTGTAGAGTTATATTCTCCCTGCAAGGCACGTGAAAGCAGTAGATTTTTGATATTATGTTTGCCCATTGTAAATACTATAAATTATATTTTCCATTCACTTCTTCAACAATTTTCCATGCAACATTTCATTTAAAAGTGAGATAAATTGCTGAAGGAAATTGAACTAAAAATAAGCTTTAAAAAAAGGGACTACCAACATAATGGTAACAGATTGAACTCATTTACTGAGAAAGATTCACCTCAAAGAACTTGCTGCAGAATTAACACAAAGTTTCCATTCACCCATGGGACATGTGCCGAAAAGACAACTGAGCACATGGGACAAAATCGTACCATGATTTGCCAAATTGAGCACCAGTTCCCTCCTGCCTCTTGCTGGTTCCCACACAACTCTAGTCAAATTTTAAAAAGAGTGGGCAGCATGTGAGGAAGGCAAAAGCAGGAGTCATGTGCAATCAGGTGCTGGGAATAACGTTTCCTTTGCAAAACCAACCAGTAGCTGGCAATGAAATAGCTATGAGTGGGCCAAGATAAAAGCCTGAGATAATGGGAACTGCAGATGCTGGAGAATCCAAGATAACAAAGTGTGAAGCTGGATGAACACAGCAGGCCAAGCAGCATCTTAGGAGCACAAAAGCTGACGTTTCGGGCCTGGACCCTTCATCAGAGAGGGGGATGGGGAGAGGGTTCTGAAATAAACAGGGAGAGGGGGAGGCAGACCAAAGATGGATAGAGGAGAAGATAGGTAGAGAGGAGAGTATAGGTGGGGAGGTAGGGAGGGGATAGGTCAGTCCAGGGAGGACGGACTGGTCAAGGAGGCGGGTTGAGGTTAGGAGGAGATTGGAGGAGGGGATAGGTGAGAGGAAGAACATGTTAGGGAGGCGGGGACGAGCTGGGTTGGTTTTGGGATGCAGTGAGGGAAGGGGAGATATCGAAGCTTGTGAAGGAAATCTCCCCTTCCCCCATTGCATCCCAAAACCAGCCCAGCTCGTCCCCTCCCCCCACACTGCATCGAAAAACCAGCCCAGCTCATCCCTGCCTCCCTAACCTGTTCTTCCTCTCACCTATCCCCTCCTCTCACCTCAAGCCGCACCTCCATTTCCTACCTACTAACCTCATCCCACCTCCCTGACCTGTCCGTCCTCCCCGGACTGACCTATCCCACCCCTACCTCCCCATCTATACTCTCCTCTCCACCTATCTTCTCCTCTATCTATCTTCGGTCTGCCTCCCCCTCCCCCCCTATTTATTTCAGAACCCTCTCCCCATCCCCCTCTCTGATGAAGGGTCTAGGCCCAAAATGTCAGCTTTTATGCTCCTAACATGCTGCTTGGCCTGCTGTGTTTGTCTAGCTTCACACTTTGTTATCCAAGATAAAAGCGTGTTGGTCAAGGAGGGAGACTGTGCATTATAGCCACACTTCTCCAACTCCGTTGCCACCAACATAAATCTTAGTGAAAACACAAAAGGGTACTTTTGCAAATTTACATTTCACTTGTAAATATTTGACATTACATTGGTTTCACTATACTCGTGCACATTTCTTATTTATTGAGAATAGCTAAGTCAGACAACTAAGTTATCAACACATCTCATGATTATCATGCATTGATGATTACAGAGTAGTTACGATAATTACTTGTTGTGGAAGAAACAAAGTTGGGTTTTGCATATATTCTTTATTGAATCCGCATGTAGTGTCCAATATTGTATTTATCATCTGTTGGATAAGGCCGAAGTTGCAGGCTCACTTGGCTCTTCTTTCTATGCATGGTTGAGAACATTGTCCAAGATCATATTCAGTGAGATGACTGAAACATGGTAGCGAACTCAAAGCCTTGTAAGCATGCCAAAAGCAACACCATGAGATGGACCACATGTGGGCAAGATTTTAGGCCCACGTTTTCTTACCTTGACTGATGGTCCCCACTATCAAAGAGTACGCTAACCCTTCTAACTTCACTCCTCATTACTCCCAACCCAACATTCTGTCCTCCTTGGATACCTTTTCCATTTGTCTACTCTTTAACCCAACTCCATACCTGACCATCCTCACTCCCAACTTAGCTTCATGGCTCCTGGGTCTCCATGCAAATTGCTAATATCATGCTCCATCCCATGTGAAACAGAATTCAACAATGAAAACAGCTGACCTCAGACACAACTGCATAAAACCAACAGTTGCACACCATTTTTAAAAAGAATGTGAACAAGGTGCCAAGTGATTCTTAAAAGTAATACATGATTATAGAAAGTTTTAATGGAATAAAATCCTGCAGTTTGCATGGTAATTGTTGCTAGAGATGTGTAACTGGTTATTTTTACAAATGATGAACATGGCGGACCGACCGTGGGTAGTACGTAATGTATGCACAGTATGCATTTAACATTCAGGAAAGGAGATTTTTTAAAAATTCATGGATAAGTGAATATTAGTCCTGTAGTTGGCTAAAAGGTATATAAATAGATATTGCACAGATAGGCAAAATTGTGAAGGACAGATATGCAAAACAGCTTTAGTGTCCGATGAATATCAAAAGCATTTTAACTACAAGTAGAATTCAACATTTGTGCAGTATGAGGCCTGAGCCACCACAAACATGCCACTGCCTAAATCACTACATTTGAATCTGCTCTCAGAAAACTTGAACTCCTGCCTTGTTAAGTCATTCTGCTACTCATGTTTCCTGGTTTTGCAGGCCCTAGTAAAATCTGTGCCAACCAATGTAATGAGCAGCTCTCCTGCTGCTCTGACCCAAAGAACATAAGCTTTTACGATCTCAAGCTCAACTTCTAATTGAAAGGGGACCATATGTGGCACAAATAAGACAATTTCAGAAGGTTGCAATAATGGTTGCTTCATGAACCAGAAGTGACAGCTTGCATCAAAGACAGAGCTAATCATCCCCACCAACCCAAACGAGGTGAAAAACACCCAGCCTGTCACCAAATCAACAGTCTTAATAACAAAAAGAGACAGTGTCATTGATACTGTTATGAAGGAGCACTTGCCTGCTCACCAATACTCAGCTTGATTTGTGTCCCCAGATCTCACTACAGCCTGATCTGAGCATAGACCAGAGTCAAACTCTAGAGGTGAGGTAATGCCAACTGCCTTTCGTATCAAAGTACTATCAAATGTGGCATTGAGTCGACTTGGGAATATTGAAATCAATGGAAATCATAGAGTCATTTCTAATGTTTGTGGCTGTGAAGGTCAATCATCTCACCTCTGGGACATTGTTGCGCAAGTTTATCAGAGTAGCAACTCAAGCCTAATATGTTAAGCGGCTTCATCAGTTATGTTTTGCCATCCTGAGGTCAGAATTGAGGAGTGGATCCGTTTGTTTGCCGGTGATTGCGATTTTTCTTTCCATTTGCGATTCCTCAGATGCTGAAGCAGGCCGTGTCAATATGCAGCAAGTCCCTGATAACATTTAGGCTTATTCTGCTAAGTTGGAAATTAATATTGGCACCATACATGCCAGTTTCCTCCTTGATGTTCACAGCGCCGCTGTTGAATCCCACACCATCAAAATCCTGAGAATTACCACTGATGCGAGTAGCTCAGATACTATTAAGTTTATGGTAAACAACTCAGCATCTGCAAGATGAAAGTCAGGAGTGTAATGAAATCATTATTGCTTCTTTGGAAGAGTGAAGTTCCAACAACACTCGCAAAAATGTACAAATTAGGACACATCATTCAGCACTCTTGCCTGTTCTGCCATTTGATAAGATCAGGGCTGATTTGATTATGGCTCCTGCTTTCGTGATGACCCTCTATGCATTTTGACTTCCTTGCTAAGGAAAAGTCTATTAACTGTCCCTTAAAAATACTTAATGAACCGATCCTTCAATGCTCTCTGGCTTGGAAGACAAGCTACTATATTCGACAGACCAAAGGATCATGGGGGAGGTGATGGCCAGTGGTATTATCAGTGGACCGTTAATCCAGCGACCCAGGTAATGTTCTGGGGATCTGGGTTACAATCCTACAAACTACATCTGCATTTGAATTCAATGAAAAAAATCTGGAATTTAGCAGTCTCGTGATGACCTTTAATCTATTGTCCATTATAGGAAAAACCCATTTGATTCAGTCATGTCCTTTATGGAAGGACACTGCCATCCTTGCCTGCCTTCTGGGCAATTATGGATGGACAAAAAAATGCTGATCTAGCCAATGATGCCCTCATCCTGTGAATAAAATGTTAAAAAAAATCAAACAGCACAGCCCTTTACCTGCTTGCTGCAACTAAGGTACTGAACTAACTGATCCTTACTTGTAAAACCTGCAGCACAGTATCCAACATTAGATGTATTTCTGCTAGTGGACAACATTTTGCTTGATAATCCTGAATATGTGAAGAGTAAAACTGGCAATTAACAATCAGGTTTGTGGTGACGCACTTGCAGGTACTGAAACAGGGCCCCCTTCTTTGCAAACAGAAAGAACATGTAGGCACACTACACCTGTTCCAAGTCAGCTTGGTGGCAGCCATTCATTAGTTCCTCAGAATCAATCTGCCTCATTTAAAATTTAAACATCACCACGGCAATCATGGCAATCAGTGCTCTTCTCTCATACGGGATAAATGCTGGGTTTTTCCCCTTGAATTAGTACTTGTGAATTGTCCTGATAAGTGCAGAATGAAAGGCTTTGTCAAAATGTGTCTTTGGTCAGCAATGTTGTTTTGGAAACTTCTTAAGTTTTTTACATCTTACTGTCTGACCTACTTTATATCATACTACAGCAATTCTAAGGAACCTACATTTAGTCCCTTCATCCAAGTCATTAATAAATTCTAAATAATTGACCCTCCAATCTTGATTGATTGATTCCTTGTCATGTGTAGCAGAGTATAGTGAACAGCTTTGTTTAAGAGCAGCACAGGCAGATCATAGTGAGCAAGGATATACAGATCAACGGTAGTAAAAAAAAATCTCAGAGGTTTATTACATTTTGCCAACTTTTTCCAAGAGTAACTAAGGGTGGACCATAAAAGCTAGCTTTGCCAGTGATCCTAATTCCGTGAAGTAATTTAGAAACAAAATGGGATAACATCAATTCGATGTAAAAGGTATACAGAGCATAGGATTCCCAACATACATTCAGGAGAATATTTTTTAAGCAGAATCTTGGATTCCTAACACGAGGGGAGGTTTTTATCTTAGCTTTTGGGAATAATGCTACGTTAGGTGCAAGTGGTTTCGTGAAGAGCATGTTCCTGGTGGTGATCAGGATTGTAAGTTTCTGGATGGCCAGCAGAAAGAACCGGAGAAAAAGGCTTCCCCTGATCACAGCAGCCTTCACAGTGTTTTAGCATTCTAAGTGTAAAGAGGCTGGAAATGGGAATTCTGACTGAATGAGAGGCATAAGTATAATCTCAGAGTGCTACTGGCCAATCTGACTGGCTAGCAACATGGGGGACAGCAATTCACAGGATTGGAATTACAAGCAATCAGGCAAAAAAGAGAAGTTCCGATATTGAGAGCTCAACACTGCAGGAAACCTAGAGGAAGAGTATATTGAAAATGCAAGCAAGCAAGTTATGACAAGAAACTGTTTAGCAAGTAAAATCAAAGAAAATCCAACACTATTCATAAATATATAAAGTATAATAGGATAACGAAGGACATAGTCTGGACTGTTTAATATCAAACAGGCAACATCTATGTGGAGACAGAATACATACTTAGCGTCTGACTTCACAAAAGAAGGGGATGATGTCCACATGATAACTAAAGAATTAGAATGTAAGTACTGGAATGGGATAAGCATGGGAAATATCAAGGTGTTTTGGGCCAATGAATTGTATCCCTGGCTGCTAAGAGAAGCAAATTTGTGGAGGTTCTGGCCACCAATTTCCAAACATCTCTGAACTAGATGAAATGGCAGGGAATTGGAGGTCTGATTAAAAGGGTAAAAAGGACAAGGCTGCGTAACCCTAGACATTTCAGCTTAGAATAGCTTGCCAATCATGAATGTTCAGAGAGGTTAACAACTGTCATTTAGAAAGGCATGGGCTTTTGAAGGAAAGATTGTATCTGATAAACTTGTGTGAATTTTTGTGTAGATAATCACCTTGCCTCACTTTTGTGTCAGGAAAACATCAACAGGCTGTTCTTCTCATCAATCTTGCTGTGCCAACTTGAAGGCATAGCAGCTGTTTATCCTTTTAATTCTACTTAACCCACTTATTTTTTCCAGATTCCTTAAAAAACTTTCTTTCTGAGTATTTACTCCCTTTGTAACATACCAACAAACATTGCAATCCATGGGTTTTTCTAATGAGAAAAATTTACAGTCTTGGCTTTGTTTTAATTTTAACATTATGGATCCAACAATCTTTAAGGGATTTGTCAACATCCTTCACAAATTCCAGTTCACCCCATGGAAAATGAGAGATGTTTTGCCTTGTTACCATTCAATTTTCTCCTGCTATTTACCTCTAATTGCACCCTAATCGCAAGTCTCCCACTGTGCTATTGGAAAATCAACCCTGTAAAAAGCAGCAAATTTTGCTCATAAGTCGCCAATTCTGATAGCTGCCATTTTATTCTGTAATGTATTACCTAGGGAGAGAGATGCTTAGATGCTTCTGGATTTCCTAATCATACCTTTACTCATCCTGCAGCACAATGGGTAAGAAAGGCCTGTTTCTTGAATCCACCAGAGTCAAATTATTGAACATAGTATATACTGCTGGACAAGATAACAAAGTGTGAAGCTGGATGAACACAGCAGGCCAAGCAGCATGTCAGGAGCACAAAAGCTGATGTTTCGGGCCTAGACCCTTTATCAGACGGCCGTTTCTGGAAACGAACATGAAATAACTTTTTTCTCGAACCTGCAGCTTTCCAAAATAAGAAAGCAAGCCCATAGACCATAGTGCAGACAATCTGAGCATAACTCAGAATGAAGCACCTCTTGGACGTCCAAACATGCTTTGAAAAGCACAGAATAAATGTTTTTATAACAGGCTAAAATCAGTAGGGATATTGGCTCTGAATGCCAGTTTTAGAAATTTTACACAAGCTAACTAAGCCATTTCAGCAAAAGAAAGATATATTGTTATTTGAACAAAAAGACTCTTGACTACTGATTTCAAATCAATACAATTCAGCAATGATAAACAGAAATTAAAAAAGACTATGATATCATGTTCAACGTCCCAAGAAAATAAAACATAGCTATTCTCATCTTAATTCAAATATTCAAAGGTCCCGAATGCTTCCCAGTCCCTAAAAGATAATGTGTGAAATGGAGGAAATCAAGACAGACAAGCGATAACTTGGCTGTTTTTAGACTATTCTTAAATCTAATTAAACACCAATTCCCACCAAAGTGCATTCACAAAGGTGGTGTGCATAATAATAGTCAAACTCAAAAATAAACAAATTCAAATTTCAAAGCATAAGTGATATCTGTGATACTCTGAGGAAGGTTCACTGGACCCGAAACATTATCTCTGATTTTTCTTCACAGACCTGCTGAGCTTTTCCAGCAACTTCCATTTTTGTTCCTGATTGACAGCATCTGTGGTTCTTTCCCTTTATTATTTGAAATCTGTGCACTTGGATACAGAGATAAGGGTGTATGTTCATAACAAATCATGTATTTTCTGCCTGCTTTTTAATCTAGTCAGGTAACCGGAATAGAAGTGAAAATCTTCCCCATTGGGTGGAAATGATGGATAACTGTTACTCCTACGTATTACATGACAGTTTGTTAAAGACCATTCAAACAGGAAATTCCTAGATTCTTCAGAGGTTAAATAGTGTAATACTGATTTGTTTCCAATGAAAGAATCCCAACTTAGACATCAGGTTGTTTGTCAAACATGTTATAATTGGTTTCAGCATAGCTGGTCAACATTTGCTAAAATGGTCTGAGTTCACTTTCCTGCTTGTAATCCAGTGAATTGTTTTGGGAACGTGGACAGGGGAAAATGACACAAGCCCCGCACTGATGATGTGCACAGTTAAAAATATTGCCCAAATTCCCTGGGATATGGGTACTGCTGGCATTCATTGCCAATTATTACTTGCCTATGAGTAGATGGCGGTGGGGCTGTAGGTCTACTGCAGTCTTTGGAGTATAGGGATACCCATAGTGATATGAGGAAGGGAATTGAGTGACAGTGCAGGAATATAGTTCCAAGAAGGCAAATGGTTAAGGTTTAGATGGGAAAAATTAGTTGGTGGCAACTACTCGCAAACAATAGAAACAGCCGTGACAAAACACAGCCACCACGTTCATTGAATAATTCACATTTTGTCTTATATGTATGACAACTGCAGGAAAATAGCATCTAATTGTATCTTACTAAAATTAGCAGAAACCAAAACAGCTGCTTAGTTTGTATGCATGTATATCAACTTTGTTGAATTATTGAACTGATGATTGTAAGTCACGCATTTGCTGCCTTTGTCCTTCTAGGTGGTAGGGATCATAGGTATGAAAGATGTTGAGTGAGCCTTGGCAAGTTACTGCAGTGTATCTTATAGATGTTGCCTGACACTATAGATTATGCCTGTGTCAAAGGTTGAAGGTGGTGGATGATGTGAAAATCAAGGGGGTTGCATTATTCTGAATGTTGTTGAACTTTTTGAATGTTATTGAAGCTACATATTACCAGGAAAGTGGAATGTACTCCATATGTTTGATTTGTGACTTGACTAATCACTTTCCTAAAGAACGTGTGTGGATTGTTGTGATGTAATTGAATGGATTGTATTTCTCCTGGCATACCTGGACAATTTTGCACATTGTAGAGTATATGGAAATGTTATAATCTTACAGGAACTGCTTCTTTTTCCCCCCTATTCATTCAAGAGACAAGGGCCATTGATCAGGCAGCATTTATTACCCAGATGACAGTTATGAGTTAACCACATTGCTGTGGTCTGGAGTCACATTCGACCAGATCAAGTAAGGTTGGCAGTTTCCTTGTTTTGATGTGCCCGAAAATGGGCTCATGGTCATCATTAGATTTTTAATTCCAAATATTTTATTCAATTCAATTCCACCATCTGCCATGGCAGGATTTGAACACGGGTCCCCAGAACATAACCTGGGTCACTGGATTAACAGTCCAGTGATAATACCACTAAGCCATTGCCACTTGACTAGAAGCATAGCCAGTTCAAGAACAGAAGTGTTCTGCATTATCACTGGAATGTTGTTAGGGTCCAAAGCCTTTACAAAGTATAAAGTGTCTTCACATGGAGTGAATCTAATTGGCTGAAGATTAGATTTGTAATGTTGTGGTTGGTAGGGTGGCTCAGCTGGTTCATTGTTCTGCAGGCATTTCATTACCCTGCTGGGCAACATAATCAGTGCAGCCTCCGATGAAGCGCTGTTATGTTTTCCCACCTGTTATTTAAACTCTGGTGTCTGTTGAGCTGGATTACCTCACTTCCGGTTTTCATTCACAATTTGGCTAAGTGCCAAATATGTGTTGTTTCAGCTGTTTGACATAAAAGTAGCCCTTTGTTGTGGCTTCACCAGGTTGACATCTGATTTTTAAGTACATCTGGTACTGCTCCAAATGTGCCCTCATGCACTCTTCAATGAACAGTGGTCGCGTATAATCATTCACGCCAAAAACGCTCAGTTACTATAATTCCCATGACAAAGTAATCTGCAAACATTCAATATCTTAAACCATGGAACTTGTGGACAGAACATCAACTTCAGAACAGGGGACTAAATGGAGAAATTGGTCACCTCTCTCAATCTGAGCATGGTGAATGTCTCAATAAAAATTCATGAAGTTTAGTGCATTATAACTTTACAACTTGCAGAATATTTTACAGTAAGGGCATCAAGTGAATAAAGTATAACAGATAATTGTACTCTTGCAGTCTTGCCTAATAAGACCAGTTATTAAAATTTCAGATTCGTACCATACAAAAATGTAAATAATAGAAAACTTCATACAGTACATACTGTAACATCTGGTACCTGCTTCCAGTAGGTGAAGCTTCTCCTAAATATGGCCATAATTATGTACCATTTCATTGTATCCTTTCATTTTTATTTTGATTAGGACTGTTACATAGACCAGTAGAAAGATTCTGATGAGGTTTCGAGCATTCAAAAATATTTACTAGCAAACAATAGAAATAGCCATGACAAAACACAGCCACCACGTTCATTGAATAATTCACATTTTGTCTTATATGCATGACAACTGCAGGAAAATAGCATCTAATTGTATCTTATTAAAATGAACAGAAACCAAACCAGCTGCTTAGTTTGTATGCATGTATATCAACTTTGTTGAATTATTGAACTGATGAAAAAGAACTGGCTTCTGGAAATAATTGCTGATTGGAAAGTTTCCTGTTAAATGGACATACAAATTTGAAAGCCTCTTACTGTTTGTAAAAGTTCACCTAATTCTTTTCCCTTAACAGTTGCAATCATTAATTCTAACACAGAATACTGATCAAAATAAATGTTTCAGGATTCATCAAAAAACGTGTTTGATTTCATATCAACGGGATTCAACATCAATATTTTGTTGAGGGATTAAAGACAAACTTAATCTTTTTAAAATTCCTATTAGAGACAAGGTTGTAGCTGCTCTATATTTAAATGCAGGGATATTGAAAATGAATTAATAAAGAAAAACTTCTTACTGATCTTGAGTTGGTTTTGAACAATTCCTTGGAAGGGGCATGTCCTTTGAAATGAATTTGTCAACCAGTCTGTGAGCATGGTTATGATTTTGAAGACCACAATTGTCCCAGCTAATTATAATGCTACATACACTGCCCATATTACATCCAGAAATTATATCTTCACAAATTCAGAAACCACAACAAACAATCAGACTATCAAGTTGCTCTGTTTGAAAACAGGACTCTGCCTCCCTAACCGGTTCTTCCTCTCACTCATCCCTTCCTCCCACCCCAAGCCGCACCCCCATCTCTCTACTAACCTCATCCCACCTTCTTGACCTGTCCGTCTTCCCTGGACTGACCTATCCCCTCCCTACCTCCCCACCTATACTCTCTCCACCTACCTTCTTTACTCTCCATCTTCGGTCCGCCTCCCCCCCTCTCCCTATTTATTCCAGTTCCCTCTCCCCATCCCCCTCTCTGATGAAGGGTCTAGGCCCGAAACGTCAGCTTTTGTGCTCCTGAGATGCTGCTTGGCCTGCTGTGTTCATCCAGCCTCACATTTTATTATCTCAGGTAGGATATATGCTTTTGCACACAAGAATAAAAGTTAGCCTTGAATGATGAATAAAATGCTATCATCCTCAAATATTCATCACTGGATCTTGGCTGTGTTACCTCAATTCATTGTTATCTTTGTTGCAGTAGAAAATAATATATAAAAGGAAAGTAAGTGTATCACCTATAAAACTGGCATATGAGGTACCAGAATTTACAATCTATATTGTATATCTTCCTATTACAAGAAAGACTGTATCAAATTCTGATTTATTGATTTTGCAAAACATTGAGGTTGGCAAGAAAGATATGAAATTTAACACTACCAAACGTTCAGATGAGATTCTGGGTGCAGGCTAGTGCTGTTCTTAAATTGTGCTTGTGTGGCTCAGTAGTCTCATCACAGATACACCTGGGATTGGGGTATGAGCTCCAATTAGTAAGAATTCAATATATGCAAATGATTGCCGAATAGGTTCCCACCATCAGAAGCACTGGCCACTTCAACACTGATATACTGCTGACTTTACCTCACAAACTCAGCCCAACATTAGGAAATTGACATTTTGACTCCTGAATAACTAAGTCCCCCATGCCATCACATTTCTGCTCCTCTGGTCTTCACTACACATGCTCAGAAGTTGAACTAGCACGTCTATGCTGTGCTCGCCCATTGAAAGAGAGGGCAGCCAACTCAGGAAGAGCCACACGAGGTGATAACATCATAACACCATAAGATAGGAGAGCAGAATTAGATTATTTAGCTCATCAAGTCTGCTCTATCAGTAGATCATGGCTGATATTTTTTCTCAACTGTTCTCTCCTACCTTCTCCTTGATTCTCTTGCCAATCAAGAATCTTTCTCTGTCTTAAATGCATATAATGACATGGCCTTCACAGCCCTCTGCAGCAATAAATTCCACAGATTAACTACCCTGTGGCTGAAGAAATTCCTCCTCATCTCAGTTCCAAAGAATCATCCCTTCACACTGGGGTTGTGCTCTTGGGACCTCAGTGGAAGTATCTTCTCCAGGTCCATTCTATCCAGCCTTTAAGGATTCTGTAAATTTCAATCAGATCTCCCCCTTCATCCTTCTAAATGCCAGAGTCCTGACCCAGAGTTCTAGAAATGAGGTTTTGCCCAAAACTGGATAAAACGGTCTTCTCAGGGTCTGTGTCTTTATATGCTATGCAGAATAACAAACTGGTGTGTGCTTCATCAACAAAGCATGGAGGGAGTGGCAGAATCATGACTCTCATTTAGTTTATGAAATCAACTAAACCAGTCATGCTTTGAAGCAGTTTGACCTGTGTATGCATCCATCTTTTAAGTTTCTAATATGCCAAACAGCAGAGAGAAAAATACATTGCTGATTTGACAGTTACACCAACACATAATCTTTGATCATCAGTTTAAATGGAATGGGCTATGGCAGGATTAGAAATTGAGTGGGGAACCTGTATCATCAGACACCCACTAGTCTGCAGTGCTTGAATACTTTGGGGAAAGCAATGGGAATATATGTTAAGATGTTAATGTTTTAACTATTTTACCTGACCAGCTAAACCTCCCCAGTCAAACTTGTCTGCTTAAAACTTCAACTGTGATAAATTTCATATAATTATAGAAACTTTGCTCTACCAGTTACAGACTTGGTCTTGCAATAAAATGTCCTTCCTCCTTGAAGTCTTTAAATGCACAAAATTATCTTAGATAGAATATATCCACAGGTATAATACAGCAGAACCAATTTTTAAAAAATAAATCAGCCGTAGAATATTACCTTAGGAATTATAGCATGTTATTTTATAAATGCAGGTTTATAAAGATTTAGACATGAGATTACAATTCATACTTGCATATGGAATATTTATTGTAAGTATCAATTCCACAACGGTGTTATAGGAATCGATACTATATCTTAGCACATCAGAAATAATTGTACTATAACTACTCTACTTTACATTTATATACAATGTTTAAACCCAACTTTAAAATCAAGGAAGTAGTGTTAAAAGAAAAATATACTCACAATCCAGAATAATCTCATTAGGTTCATCTATGTCAACCTTGAAGGGGAATTCTACTAGAACTCAAATTTTTCTTATGTGCAATAATTGCATGCTGCTCTGTGTGTTTTTGTAATCTGTGTGTTGTATTGTAACTTGTCACTGTAGCAGAAAGGTAAGGCTGTCATTGTTCATTGCATGACCATAAAAAAAATTTCAGCACTTTGCTTATTCTTTCCTTTTGTGAATTTTTATGATCCAAATAGTCCTCCCATCTACTTTGTGTCACAGGTGTTTGGCTACCCTCCAAGGTCTCTACAAGTCCCAGAGTTTTCCTTATATTTTTCCTTGGCATCCATTCAAATTCTGGATATATTGTGTTTTATTTAAAGCTGTTGCTTTTAGCTTAAGCATTTCATTCAATTGTCAAATTGGGGGTCAGTTCCTTTATAAAGATAGATAAGAACTTCATTTTGATATTGAAGTGAAGTATGATGACCACCTTTCACAAAAAGTATCTAACTGTCTCCACCTGACTATCAATAGCATTATCAATGCTGAATCCTGCACCATCAGCATCTTGGATCTTACCACTGACCGGAGTCTAAACTGGATCGACCGTACAAATACAGGTTACATACGAGAACAGGTCGGAAGCTGAAAATTTCAAGGTGAATACTTCACCTCTTGATGGCCACCAACAAGGCACATATTACGAATGTGATGGAATACCAATTGTTATGGAAGATTTCCCTTGACATAGGTGGAATTTTCTCAACCCAGAACAATGTGGAAAGTGGTGAGTCAGTTGAAAAAATACATGCGATCAAAGAAGACTCTAGTCATCAAGCATGGATTAGCATTGCATTATCTATTCTCACCCCGTTTAATTGCAGTTTGCTATTCTGCCACAATTTGAGAGAAACTGGGACTACGGTTCCCAACATGACAGATCAGGAATGTGGTGGCTGCAGCTTGATCATCACGGAGGTCAAGGTCAGGGGCTCGATGTCATTACAGTCTAGGGACTGGCCACAATCAGTCCTGCAGGTGAAGACCAACCAGCCAGGGGTTAGCAATAAGTTAGTAGGGGCGCTGCACAGAGATCAGTCAGGGGTCTGGTAATCATTAGTTGGAACTGTCCTTCCAGATCACAGAGTGATACACCATGGTCAGGCCTGCAAGTAAGTGCAGTGAAAGTCACAAGGGGTTACTGTGATCCACCACTATGTTGGGAAGTGGGGTAGTCAATTGGGAATTGGAGACAGCACACTGGGATGCAGAGGGGACAATAATTATGACAGATCCAACTTAACACATAAGGGAGGCAAAAGTCTTTTGGACGACATGGGTTACTTCAGAGTTTACAGCAGCTCAAGAAGGGGGCGTGCACCCTTCTCAAGAACTTTTCGGCAGGTCAGGCAAACATTGCCCACATCCCATGAATGGATTAAAAAAAAATAATTGCTAGGCAGGAACAGGGCGTGACCTGATTGTAACCTAGCTGTCAAGTATAATGTGACACATTAAGTACTATTAGATTCCATTGAACTTCCTAGGAGGGGGTTAATGCAATTGGTGCCAGGCAGAAACATGAATGAACCATGCCGTTTACACTTCCTTCAATATTTTTCTCAACATTCCATTCGAAGATAAAATGGGACAGGGTATAATATGGACTAGGAATTTGATATCACCTCTGTTTAGTTTCTTGATCAAGGCTAATTACACAACTGGGAACATTTTAAACTACAAATAGATCTGTAAAGAATACTAGTTGTTGGGTCCAGGGTAGTAGTGGCCTATATAATAGGAAAGAAAGATCTAGATCAAAGTTATAGGTTGCACTAATGTTACTATTTCAAATCTTTTGTGCATTATCCAAAAGAAAAAACAAGTTACTTTGTGTGTATCTGAAGTATACTGCATTCCTTTATCAAATTGGAAGTTGAAATGGGAGGTACTCAAGGTACTAATGATTTGGTTTTGAAGTTCCCTCACAGACTGCAAATAATGGACTATTTAGTAGCCTTTCAGCACCAAAAATGACTACCTCACACTTATTGTGATGGAAGGTTCATTCTTACCTTTTTCTGATTGTGAAATGAAGGAATGAAGCAGAATCAAGGAAACAATAAGGAGTAGGTTTATGGAATTAAGCTGCTGAAGCAGCAACGTCCCAAGAGAAATAAATGCGAATATGGAGAAATTAGCCGGCTTAAATTAAGCAAGTCAAACTGGTGAAGTAAGGTGGAGTAGTGCATTCATTATTCTCATAAATTCATCTGATCCGAACTGTCCTTTTTCATATTCATCACACTGAGACATTCACCACCTTTATTCCAAAAGGAAGGATGATGGGAACTGTATATTTCTTATTTGAAAATGTAATCCGATGATCTCAAAATAGCATGCTCTTGTAACATGGTGTGGAGCTGGAGGAACACAGCAGGCCAGGCAACATCAGAGGAGCAGGAAAGTTGACGTTTTGGGTTGGGACCCTTCTTCAGAAATTCTTGACCCAAAACATCGGATTACATTTTCAAATAAGAAATATACAAGGCTACATAATTCAGCTTCCATTATGCTGAGATACTCAGGGAAAAATTATGTCATTGAACCTAAGAAAACCTCTCGCAATCGCTAAAGTAATAGCGATGAGCTTGAAATATCACTGTCATCTTCATTGCAAAGGGATCAGTCCCTGCACCTATCCATTGCAACAGAGACGCTATAATTATAATGATATGCCAATAATTAGAATGCCATGAAACTTTATTTAGGAAGATATCTTGATCCCAACTGTTGGCCATCTTCAGTAAAAGCAAGCTCATCCAAGCCAAAGTATCTTAAATTGAACTATATTAAATTTACAAACCAAGCCTGCATTCTTTGATCCACACTGGCTCTTGAGAAAGGCTTGATTTTAAAATTGCCATCTTTGTTCTCAAATGCTTCCATTGTTTTGCCTGTCCCTATCCACCAGCCCACAGCCATTGGAGATCTCAGCACTCCTACAATATAGGCAGTTATGCCTTCAATGGCCAAGGTCCTATGCTATGGAATTCTCTCTCTAAAATTCTCACTCTCACTCTCTGTCTCACTCTCACTCTGTTGAATTTTGCTTTATACCACTGTCAGACCTATTTCTTCCAGCCTTAATATACACTTACATGGCTTGGTGTTAAATTTTAATTGATCTTCATTCTGTTGTGTGGTCCAAAACATAATAGCACCTTAAAAGTGCAATATAAATACAAGTAGTGGTTTTGTTACAACTACGGTTTAAATGGTCACAGTAATAAAACTACATTTGTAATTGTTCAATTTCTATGAATCAGTGCATCATTGCTCACGGTTTAGAAAAAGCAAATTAAACATGGGAAAAGAAAAACAAAAAAAAACTATTTCAAAAAGCATATTTCAATCATAAAATTAAACATACATTCACTATCTGTAAACCATAATGTATTGAAGAGGAATACAATCCAGTCAGTAATTAAGGGGATCAAAGGTTACAGGGAGAAGGCAGAAGAATGGGATTGCAAAACATCAGTCATGATTGAATGGCTAAGCAGATGCGAGGGTTGAATGGCCTGATTTTGCTTCTGTACCTACCTCCTCAGACATCTCACCCAGACTCAAATAGGGCTTACCAGGATTAAAATGTATGAAAGCAAATGCAAAGCAACAATATGTCAGAATTTAACTTCTTTCGTAATGAAATATTTCAAAAAGTTTAAATAAGCAAATCACGGTACATTTGTAACAAGTGAATAAAATCTGCATATTTTGACCTATTTATGTTTGTTCAAAACTGGATTTATTTAACTTTTGAAAAAAAATCATCTGCTTCTTAGTCAAAGAAAATTTATTGGGCATTATTTTTGTTATGATGATTACTTATAGTACAAAGCTTCAAAATTTTAAACACTGCTGTCAGTTCGGAATGGCTGTATCAAAAATACAAATTAAAGCTACTGGCATTTTTTTTAAATATTGAGAAATCTGTAATCCTCAAATTGTGGGTGATCTCATGGGGATTTCATTTAATCTGATAATCAACTTTCCCTTTCATTACTTCATTTAAAGAAATACATAATTATGTTGAATTATATTAATGTTTCCTTCAATTGACCTTTTACATGGAATACAGCATTACAAAATAATTAAGTAAATCAAATTTCATGTTATTGAACTATTGAACGGAAAATTTAAAGCCTGTTATCTAGTCAGTGAGTGGATTGAACCATAGAGTCACAGAAGCTTAAAGGTCTACAGCACAGAAACAGGCCCTTTCACCTATCAAGTTTGCGCCAATAAGAAAACCTTTTAATTCTTTTAATCACATTTTCCAGCACTTGGCTCATAGCTTTTATATTTTAATATCATAAGTGGACATCACATACTTAGAGTCATAGAGATATGTTGCATGGAACGAGACACTTCAGTACTTCTTAAATGTCATGAAGCTTTCTGTCTCCACCACTTTCCAGAGTTCCAGGTTCCAATCGTGCTCTGGGTGAAATATTTTTCCTCACAACCCAGCTGAATTTCCTGCCCCTTATCTTCAATTTATGCCCATGGTCATTGATCCCTCCCTCATCTACACACCTGGTTATCTCTTCGAAAAATTCAATCAAATCAAATTGGTCAGACATGACCTCTCAAAGAAAACCATGCTGATTGTTCCCGATTAATCCCTGCCTTTTGAAATGCAGATTAATTCGGTACATCCCATAGTTTCCTTTCTTCCCATAGTTTCTCCAACACTAAGGTTAGACTGACTGGCCAGTAGTTTCCTGGTTTAGCCCTTGCTCTGTTCTTATAATGGTGCCACACTCACTACTCTCCAGTCCTCTGGCACCTCCCCTGTGGCCAGAGAGGAATTAAAAAATTATTGCCAGTGGTCTGTTACTTCCTCCCATGCTTCACTCAACAATCTGGGATATACTTCACTCAGCCTTGGAGGTTTATCGATTTTTGAGACTACAAAACCACAGAGAACCTCCTTTCTGTCTATGCTAGTCACAATCCTTCTACCTGATTTCTGAACTCACATCATCCCTCTCACCAGTGAGCACTGACACAAAGTATCTGGCTCCACATACAAATTACCTCAGTGCTCCTTAAGGGGCCCTACTCTTTCCCTAGTCATCCTTCTTCCTTAATGTATTTGAAAAATAACTTGGGATTTTCCTTTCTTTTACTTGTCATTATTCTTTCATGTGCCTCTTTTGCTATCCTAATTTCCTTTACATGTTTCCCCTTGCACATTCTATACTCAAGGCTTTCTGCTGTTTTGAGGCCCTGGTATTTGCTATAAGCCTCCCTTTTTTCTTTAATTGCATAAATTTACAAAAATAATTATTTAGATGATGAAAGATCAGCAAAACACAGTGAAATTCACTTCTATAATATTAAGATCTTGTTGTACTTAGTGACAGATTCCCTAAATGCTTCTTTTTGCAAAACAAGAGTTATACACGAGTTATACACAGTTTAGAAAGTAGAAAAATAATCTCTGAAATATGCTTGTCTGTTTTCTCAGTAAACATATCTACTGTTATTCTTAAGCCCTAAGGCCAACTAGAAATCGCTTACTTTAAAAAGGTAATATTGTTACCTCACAGCAAAGCATAGTTTACTATTTTTAAACTTAGTCTTATCGTTCCTTTGGGTACTAACACCATATTGCTACCATTATATTTTGTCCAATCTGCTGCAAAATAATATCTATATATAGTTAAAAATGTGTTCTTCTTTGAAATAGTATCACGGGATTATTTGCATCCACTTGAGGGGGCAGACTGAGCCATAGCCTAGCCCATCAGGTCCACCACTGAATAGATTAAAAAACAAGGAAATGTTCAGGCCAGAATATTGTGAACGGCTAACCTAAATTCATGCTCATCTCTGAGACCAATTCACTGCAGATAGATAGTAAAATTCACTACTTCATCTTTGCTGGCCAGTTTTAACTGAACTTTCATATTCCTAAGATGGTGAGACCAGAGGAGGAGATGCCCATATGCCCACTGTGACCTATTGTGTCCCTCTCCTGTCATTAACCTACTGCTGTACCATTTAGCCAGGGCAAGGGGTGGGGTTAGGATTAGCCATTCAGAAGTGGTAGGTAGCTCATGGACATGATGATGGTCTGACAGCTGTGGTCTTCACAGAATCATCACAGAATCCCTACAGTGTGGAAACAGGCCCTTTGGCCCAACAAGCTCACATCGATCCTCAGACATCTCACCCAGACCCAACCCTCTATAACCCACCTAATACAAATCCTGAACATTATGGGCAATTTAGCATGGCCAATCCACCTAGCCTACACATCTTTGGACCGTGGGAGGTAACTGGAGCACCCAGAGGAAATCCACGCAGACATGGGGAGAACGTGCAAACTCCATACAGACAGTTGCCCAAGGGTGGAATCGAACCCGGGTTCTTGGTGCTGAGAGACAGTGGTGCTATCCACTGAGCTACTATGCCACTCCATCTTCACATTAAAAATTATCAAGAAAAATTATTAAAGCTCTTCAATGTTCCCTACTATATTAGAGCCCACCCCTGCTGGTGGGGTTGCTAAGCTTTTGGGGCTGAGGATTCCAGCCTTGGTAGCTCACCCACAGTCCCTCATTGGATCTCAAGCATGCATTCTCGTCACTAACTGGCCAGCTGAATAAAAATCACGTCAATATCCAACATGGCACTGGGTCAAAGATCAAGAATGCTTTGGATGTCAAGGTCTTAACCCCAGAATGGAAATTCAGTCCTTTGGCTCAATAGAAATCTTGAGTAATAAGTATGGTTTTGATTAAAACAATTAAGTATATTGATGTGCAACTCAGATACTATTATCAAAACACTGCAATCTAAACAATTCACCATTAGCATTTAATTAATGCACAATGGCAAATGAATTAAAGTAACTGTCTCAAAGAAACAGTAACTTGTACCATTTGAGAAGGTATGATATGACTTTTCTATTATCCATCCTTTAAAATATATATAGATGTTACTGCACAGCCAAATGTGTCGAGGAAAATTTCACAGCAACATTGCAATTTTGCACACATAAAGGCAATCATTGTTAACAATTATTTAAACCAGACAAACTTATACTTAAGTGTGTTTCCAAACTGAAAGGCTGGCATTTTGACAGCAAGCGTTGGGAATTGATATCAAATAATCTCATGACACAACACTATTGCTCTTAATTGCACACACATCATATTTTTAAAACGATAAACTACTTAATTACTGCAGTCAACTAGTTTACAAAACAATTATATTAATACGAGGCTCAGGCTTCAAAAATAATTATTTGATGGCTTGAGAATCTTGCAGTAAGGACTTTGCAAGAGTTTTGATTTTGACAGTTTTTAAAAACTTTTCTTATAAACTTAGAATTTCTTGAAATCTAAATGGGAGATAGCTTTCAACTGGGTGCACAAATCCATGTGAATTTTAACTTAATGAATTCTACACATAGCTAACAGACTGTTTGACAATGGCATTGCTTGATGAGCTTTAGTCTATCACAGGTTCAGCAATTTTGACTCTAATGGTTACTGACGAGCTACATCAAAAATCAAGATCCACTGAGCTTTATTAGAAATGAACAGAAGAAAAAAGCTAAAGTAGTCTAAACTTATAATAAATAGTATAAGTTCAAGCAGGCAACAGACCACCTGCAGAAAGGTCACATTAAAAGAAACTTCAGAGGATATGCTGTCAACAACAGCCAACAGAAAAGACCATTTAACAGGACAGACTAAAGAAATGCTACTGTGTTGAACAAATTAAAATTAAGTAATCATGATGCAGGATACATGCATTGGCTGATGATAAATGAATAGAAAAATTATTCTGGACATAATGCAACACCAAATGCTTAAAGGAATCACTCAAAGCATTTATCACCAACTAAGGCATGCCTTTGAGTATGTCATACTTGATAATGGAATGCCTTGAAGTATTTGGTCATAATTTATGACAAGTTAACTTGAACCATTTGACAAGGTATAGTATGATTTTTCTGTCATCCATCCTTTATGAAATGGCTCGACAGAATACCACAGTCTGCAAAGAATAACAACACGAGTCAACAATACGTTATTAGTCACAATGTTTTGGAAGCACAAGCCTAGATTTTATTATTCTGGTGCAGTTTAGGTTCAAATGGGAATTGGTGGGTTTGAATCAACTTCAACAGAGGCGTGCAGTTTGCATCATCTCCTACTGTCAACTTAACAGGGTAACTTCAGTTGTAAATTATTACAGAAATAAGCAAAAGGCTAATTACGGGAAAGGGCGCCTAGGTGAAATTGAAAGGAAGAGGACAACTTAAGGGGTTTTCAATAAACAAATAGGTGAGAAAAATCAGTTATATGGAGAACCTCAATAGATAGTTCAATCCATTTAATATGGTTAGGAGAACAGGAAGCCAAAAAAAAAATGCAAAAGGTAAATTCAAGGTTCAGGCGCTCTTGATTCAGGAACGATCCCTTCAGCTTGGAAAACTGGACATCAACACACTTAAGAAAAGGTAGTAAAGCAAATTATAGACCTTATATCTGTTGTCAAAAATTATACTGTTTATGTGTAAGATTAGAGTGAATGACTACTCGGAACTTTTCATTTCAGACAATTAGCATGGATTTGTAAAGAGTAGGTCACACTTGGCAAAGTCAAAAATCAGATGACACCAGGTTGTAGTCTAACAAGTTTATTTGAAAACACAAGCTTTCAGAGCCTCAAACTTGGAGGAGGAGTGAGGCTCTGAAAGCTTGTGTTTTCAAATAAACCTCTTGGACTACAACCTGATGTCATGTGATTTCTGACCTTGTCCACCCCAGTCCAATACAGACACCTCCACATCATACTTGGCAAACATTGAGCTTTTTTTGAAGTGGTCACTGAAGTAAATGTTTAACTTTCAGACCCATAATTAACAGCTTATATGCATCTCACTTTTGAAGGCAGGACTAATATATTTTGCATTACAATTCTTGAGGTCTGCCCCAGAATTCACTTTGGAAAACAGCTGTAAATGGATCTTGCTGATTGCTTTTAAATACACACCAAAATAAATTGGTTATTCGAGTGAGACAAAAGAATGTGGGAACAATCTGGACCCTTTTCATAACATTGATGGTACCATCTTTATAACTTGCCAGTTTCTCCATCTTATTTGGAATTAACTGTTCAAGGGAAAATGGGCATTCTAAATTTCAAGTAATCTTATATCTACGAGAATCACATCCTGGCATGTAAAGAATCCAGATTAAAGTGTAAATTGTGTTGAGGGCAATGGTGACATAACTATCTTGAATTTTGACAGGTGACTTCACCACAGGCTTACTTTTGTTTAATGTGCATTTTACAGGAAACAAATGCAAGAAGCTTCTGCTTCCACAAATTTCTGGCTGTCTCAAAATCTACTCTTTCCTATGTAAGTCATTTTTATGAAAGAATGGGTGAAAGATTTTAAGATGCCTGCAAACCATGATACTTTGGTACACGGCACACTCATGATGGTATCATGAGTTCAAGTGTGCTGGGTTGAAAATTTCCCTTGTGTAAGAGGGCATTTATGTCTCAGTGTCTCTGCTTTGTAAGTGGATAAAACATGTTAGGGTGTTTTGTTTCTGACTGATAATCAGGATGTTTGCTGGAAAGTCAATGCATACTAAAGAAAATGTTTATTACAAAGGTTCTAAATCAGAGATGGCTATTCTGGCAAAAGTACAAAGCACATTTAATGCTACCTTGGAGTATGTCTGCTCACATACTGATTTTCATTAAGAGAGCACTTGCTTTGGGCCAGAAGCTGCACTACTGACAATCAAAAGTTAGTATATACTGCTCGTAAGCAATTCTTTAAGTAGTGATTCATGTAATACTGAAAGAACCCTTAGGAGGTTACCAAGTAACTATATTTCTTACCTAGGAATTGTTATGTGTTGGAGGAGAAGTGATTTGGAGATAAACACGAGCGACTTATAACAGGGAAGAAATAATGCAATGCAAATTGCTTTTACAAATGAATCAGGAGCATTTTGTTGACATTGCCTAGAAGTACACATTCCTGACATGCAGAAAGTGAGGATTAATGCTGCTACTATACATAAACCAAGATGCTCAATTTGTTGGATTTTATTTGTTGCCTTTTTATGGAAAATTGTTCTTAAATCATGAACTGGCTTCATGCGAACTTCAAACTGAATCTAAATATATGCTTACCAAAATGTTGAATTGAAACTCACAGATTTCCTGTTGCATAATACTCCTTGGTCAAGATGATTAGCATTTGGTAAATTACTCAAACACAAAAAACAATGAACACCAGAACATGTGTCAATTACTTCAAAAAAAACACAAAACTGATTCTTGCAGCATTCTAATTAAGTCCATATCCTGGTAATCTCCTCCAGAGAAATGGAGCATTTCCAACTTGCTGTTGTTGAGATATATCCCAAATACGCAAATTAAAGCACTAAAACAGCACACTATAAAATTGACTAATTAATTTAAAAGGAGCAAAATTACTTTTTCCCTGATACCAAAGCTTTGTTGTTATTTGTCACAATTACAATCAATATGTAAATTATCACAAAGGTGGTGTACAGTTTTCCGGTGTGCCATACTCTGCTTTTCACTGTTGAAGTCGTATGATCCTTTTATCACTCTAAAAAGTAATGCTACCTGTGGATTCCATGCCATGGGTACACTGTTTAATTAGTTCATCAGAAAGTATGCTAACTAACTTCAACTATAGATTGTAATTCTTTGCAACAAATGAGGCAGTTAGATAATCTTCAGAGATTATGGGAACTGCAGATGCTGGAGAATCCAAGATAACAAAGTAAAGGTGGATGAACACAGTAGGCCAAGCAGCATCTCAGGAGCACAAAAGCTGACGTTTCAGGCCTAGACCCTTCCCAACCAGTCCATGCCAACCATAATCCTAAATTAAACTAGTCCAACCTGTCTGCTCTTGGCCCATATCCCACCAAATCTTTCCTATTTGTGTACTTATCCAAATGTCTTCTAAATTTTGCAACCGTACCCACATCCACCACTTCCTCTGAAAGTTCATTCCACATACTAACCACTGCCTGTGTAAAAATAATTGACTCTCATGTCTTTTTTAAATCTTTCTCTACTCACTTTAATGTAGAAATGGACCATTCAGCCAATTGAGACTACGCTGCCATTTACTGAGATCATGGCTGGTCTCATAATCCTCAACTTCACTTTCCTGCCTTTTTTCTATAATTCCAGAATCCTGAAAATCCATATATCTCAACCTTGAATATACTTAACCACCCAGCCTCAAAAGCTCTCTGCAGTAAAGATCTACATGCATTCACTACACTCAGAGAAGAAATTCCTCTTTTTTGTTGTCTTAAATATCCAATACTCTTTATACTGAGATTACAACTTCCAGTTTTAGACTCACCTGCAAGGGGAAATAATCTTTCTACATCTGGCTTCTTGTGTCCCTAAAGAATCTTGTATGCTTCAATAATCTCATTCTTCTAAATTTCAATGAGTACAGGCCAAACCTACTGAATATATTCTCATAAGACACTCCCTGTACACCTGCTATCAGTCTAGTAATCCTCTCTAGACCACCTCCAGTGCTAGTATATTTTTCCTCAGACAAGAGATCCAAAAATGTTCACAGTATTCCAGATGAGGTCAGGCTGGTGACTACTGCAGCTTTAGCAAAATCTCTCTCTATTAAATGCCAACATTCAATTTGTCTTCCCTGTTACCTGCTGAACGGGGATGCTGACTTTTTTTTTCCCTGAAGAAGGGTCCTGACCTGAAACATCAACTTTTCTGCTCCTCTGATGTTGCCTGACTTGCTGTGTTCCTCCAGATCCACACTGTGTTATTTCTGGCTCCAGTATCAGCAGTTCTTACTACCTCCAAGTGAGGTAATGTTTTGTGATTTTTGGACAAGGGCTCCCAAATCCCTCTTCTGTACAATTCTGTCTTTTGCTATTTAGGTATTATTCAGCTTCGCCATATTCTTGGCAAAGTTCATAACCTCCCATTTTCCCACATCACATTTTACGTACCAAGTTTTAGTCCACTTGCTTAACTTTCTCTCTTCCCTGCCTAAACTCTTGGTGCCATCTTACTTGCCTTCCCACCTATTTTTGTGCTATCTGCAAACCTGGCAACAGTACTTTCACTTTCTTCATACAGTTCATTAATATGTATTATAAACAAGTGTGGCACCAACAATGGTCCATGTGGCAGTTCACCAGTTACAGGCTGACATCCTGTAAATGCCTCTTTATCCCACCCTCTATCTTTTATTAGTTAGCCAAACCTCTATCCATTCTAATATACTCTTTTCAATACCCTAATGTCTAGTAACTTAACAAATGCCTTCTAGAAACCCAAATATATTACATCCTCCACTTCTTCTTTATCTGTCTGGCTTGTTAGCTTTTCTACAGTCTAGTAAATTAGACTGGCATGATTTTCCCTCCATGAAGCCATGCTGCCTATGCTTGATTATCTTATGCATTTCTAAATGCTCTGCCATTACATCTTTTATAATAGGCATTTTCTGAATGACAGATGTTAAGCCAAATGCCGTATAGGTATGTGTTTTTTGTCTCCTTCCCTTTTTAAATAAAATTATTATATAGGCATCTTTCCAATCCTCTGGGACATTTCCAGGATGGTTTTGATGGACCTTATTTCAGCATTAAATCGCTTGGGCTTTATTTGCAAGCCTGCAAGTCTAGAAATTCCAATGTGTTTACTGAGCGGCGAAAGGATATTTGCAGTGGACAGTTGAATTCCTGGCCAATTTCTCAACTTGGACAAAGAAAGGGAGCTAATTTAGCTGTTCCATTTCAAATGTGAATCTGAGCACAGGTTCGAATCCATTAAGACATTTAAGGAAAATCTTACAGGAGTCTGGGAATTCAAATATAGCAAATACATCATCTACATATTGAAAATATGTAAGGGATATCCTTCCATCCAAACTATGTTTCTCAACATAGCTGTTTGTGAAAGCTGGATCCTGTCTAAGTCCCATGTCAAAGCCATCTATTTAACTCTACGTGGTGTCATTAGAATTGAACTCAACTGTGCAAGTAGCTGAGTTCAGTAATTCATTTGATACCGCATCACACATGGTCACAGGGTTCACATGATGCTGCGCTACAGTGCAGATGTCTGTGCCCTCCTTTAATGATACTACGTTGAACAGGCTAACAATGTCAGATAAGTAAAATGAATACTGCTTTGATGTCAATATGCAAGTTCTGCATGGCCTTTGTAAATGTGAAGGAATCGCTCAAACAAAGGTGTGTATGTTCGTATTCTCAAGCTAGTTAGGGATGACTATATTAAACCCTTTGTTGGGTTTATTGACATAAATATAAATATCCAGGTTGGCCTCGAGTCCTCTCAATACTCCAAGACATCCATGTTGCATATAAAAATTAGACAATACATTTAGAATACCACAAGATGCAAATAGTATTTCAGCTTGGTGCGTCTCCAAAGACTCATTGTCCTCGGTGGGCACTGGCACTGGTGTGTGTTGGAATAGCTGGGATTCAGGAGTTCAAACTCAGAAAATACCTCTTCCATATTGATGTAGGATGAAAACACACTGAAATTGAAACTAAACACAAGGGCAAACTCCTCACTCCTTGACAGTACGTGGTCAAGAGATTTATTATGTATTCAGCAACAGTGTTGACTGCATTACCAAATCCCTTCTACTTAAGTGAGTCTACAGGACAAGTATGGTTTAAATGTGTATCTTCTATGGTGTGATGAAGTAATATAGCAGTACAGATGGATCAAATTGAAAAGGAAAGAAATTTGTGAATGTCAGAACAAGATCAGAGTAAGGCACAGTATAAGTTAGTAACCGTAGTCACAATCTGTTTCATCTCATCTCATCAAAATATCTGTTCAATCATAGATCTGTCTCACATTAGCATTTACAATACATTTAGAAATGAAAACTGGCCCAATCTTGGAACAGGAGAAGACCTTTCAGTGTGTTTAGCTGCTGTGCCATTCAATATCATCATTGCTCAAACAATGCCTTTTGCTCACCCCATCCTATAACCTTGCATGCCACTGGCAATCAAAAAACTAACAATCTCTACCTTAAAAATACTACAAGACTGAGCCGCCATTGCCCTCTGTGGTAAAGAATTCTAAAGGTTTACACCACATTGAGCAAATAAATTCTACTTATTTCATACCTAAATGGCGTGCCCTTTTATTTTTAAATTGTTCTGGTTCTAGAGTCCCTAGCCAAAGGAAACTTCTTACCTGCATCTACCCTGCTATCCCTTTAAGTGTTTTGGTAAGCTTCACTAAGATCACATTTCAGTCTTCAAAACTCTTAGCAACACAGGCGCAGTTTGTCCAATCTTGCTTCATAGGACAGTCTTGCCATCTTGGGAACAGTTCCGGTGAACCTTTGTTGGCTTAAATGCAATCTTGATAAATTCAATAGACATACAAGTAAAGAACAGTCCTGACATACATATAACATTTTGTTAACATCCC
The DNA here is from genome assembly GCF_030684315.1 of Stegostoma tigrinum. Lineage (NCBI taxonomy): Eukaryota > Metazoa > Chordata > Chondrichthyes > Orectolobiformes > Stegostomatidae > Stegostoma > Stegostoma tigrinum. The sequence goes on along the minus strand of NC_081371.1, from coordinate 21,068,072 downwards.
AAACTTGGTCTTTAACTTTGTCTCTAACTTTGTCTCAAGTTTACAAATAGTCATTTGGAAAAACAGAGCTTGAACATTGCTGAAAAAAAGCATTTTGTTGAAGCTTTTCATGTTGCACTTATTAGCAATATTGCATCAATGTGCTCATTTGACATTGCCATTCTATTCACCAATGTAACACTCAAGGAAGCCACAGGCATTTGTTATATAAATACTCACCCCATCTCTATAACGCTGCATGCCACAGGCAATCAGAAAACAATCAATCTCTGTAAACAAATAAGCACTGTTCAGATATATGTAGAACTCAGGAGCAGGTGGGACTTGAACTCGATCCTTATGACAATGTAGACCTGTCATGTTGTGTTAATCAATGTTTAATGAACTTATGGACTGAGCAATTTGAGCTCAGTTTTAACAACAGAACTGTGGATGCTGTAAATCAAAAACTGCTGGAAAAGCTTAGTTGGTCTGGCAGCATCTATGGAGAGAAACCAAAGTCAACATTTTGGGTTGAATGACCCTTCCACTCAACCTAAAACATTAATTCTGATTTCTCTACACAGATGCTGCCAGACCTGCTGAGCTTTTCCAACAATTTCTGTGGCTTGTAGGAGACTTCACAGGGTAGATGCAAAGAGGCTGATTCCTGCATAGGACTGATTAGACGATAGGGCATCATCTTGGAGGAAGAGGTCACACAGTTCTGACACAGATGATCAGAAATTCCTTCCCACAGATGGCAGTAAATCTGCTGAATTCTTTACTGCAGAGATGTACAGCGTGGGTCACTAAGTTTATTCAAGGCTGGGAAAGACGGATTTTAAATCAATAAGGGAAACGAGGGTTATACAGAATAGTCAGGAAAGTATATTTCAGAATTACCAGATGAGCCACAATCTCATTGAATGGCAGAACAAACTCAAGGAACTGAAAGGCCTACTAGTTCTACATCCCCTGGTCTCGTAGGAGGGATGGAGAAGAGGCAGCTGATCAATGTCCTCAAGAAGACTGGCTGTAGCATGTCTGATGCCTTTTGAACAGAATTATTTTCTTCAAACCTAGTTACAGAATTGTTTTGTGATTAAGAGGTTATGCATTATAGTCTCAAATCTTCTAGCCTCCTGGTCACAGAAAACCAGATGTGAGACCACAGATGCTGGGTGCAACATTCTGAAAGCCTGTTACACTTAATTACGTGTAAAGAGCCTGGGAAGTTTCAATTCTGATGGGAAATTCTCCCGACTCCCCAGGATCCTCCAAGAAAATCTCAGATTCTGAGAGAGACCTCTGACTGTTCTGATGTAATTATTGATAGTTACCCAAGAAACACAGTCATTGAAACATGCACAGATTGATCAGAGGAAAAGATGGATTAGTTTGAGTTTAATTCATTGAAGTTTTATTTCAATGATACTGACTTATTCTAAACCCTTACAAGACTGTTTTATTGTAAATATTAGATCAGCATTATCTAAGTCATATAATCCCATACCTATCTGAAGCTGCTTTGGAGACTGGAGAGACAGCTGTTATATTGAACCTGCCTTTTCAGTATGAGGAGTACATTACTGTTTAGGATTAATATAGGCACGTGCCCCCAAGTTAACATATTATACCTGGGGTCAGATTTAGTGGACTTTGTAAAGTTGTACTGAGTACTGAAATCTCTACAACCAACTACTTTCATATGTTACATGCATAACTCTTACAGGAAAAGTATTCTTAGCCTGAAAGAAATAGATTGAAGGTTCTTACTAACAGAAAATGCAACAGGTAAAGCAGCAAAATGGGGATGCACTGAGAACATAAACTAATACTACTACAGAAAACTGTAATTTCTTAATGTTATTTGTGTTCTGCAATAAAAGTGATGGAAGGTTGGATACATCCACAGTTTTGGTTATAGCAAGTCCACGTTTGTACTTGAAGCCAGATTTATTGCATTTATTTGCCATAAAGTTATTATGTGGAGCTGGTTTTTGTTCCAGTAGAATATTGAAATCATTCCTTCGCTTTGTTGCAATTCTCCGTTGATAAGTATATAAAATCACTTCGTATAGTGTCTTCTGTACAATTCTGTCCCAATCTGTACTACTCAGATAGTAGACTCAGAAATGTAGAAAAACAAGGGTTCTACTATGTTTTTGCAGATCTTTTGCCAAACTACAAAGTTGTCACTAATAATGAGTACACTGAATCTGGAGTTTGTTCCTCGACAATCATGTAAGTGGCAGCAACTAATTTACCAAAGTTTCAAAAAGTGACTGAACTAGTTACATTTAGATGCTGAAGAAATCTCTGACTTAGTACAATTTCTTTTATTTGAAATTTCTCTCAGGAATTATGAAAGTCAACACTGATAAACACTGAGTTAGGGCAATATAGCTATAATAATTTTACAAAAATACTAGTTGGACTTGCACTGCACTGATACTCAGAAAACAAGACTTGCATTTATATGGCCAAATGAACTTATTTGTTATTTGACATCCTTCTTTCAAAAACATTGTGAACACAGGAATGTATTAGATTAATATGAGATCTTTCCGCTCTGACTCTTGCTGCAAAAATGTTGACATCATTAAAGAGATCAGAAAAAACAGATGATGCTTTGCTAGAAACCTTTAAACACTAATTTTTTGATTCTTACAGATTAAATACCAAAGAATACTAAAACTCCAGTGTGCAGAGCCAGAACTTTCAAAGTAATCATGATTAATGATTGTAGAAGAAAACATAAATATACGGTGAAGTTAAACACATGCAATGATAAAACCAATGGCAATGAAATAGCAGTTACCATCAAGATAGAACACCATCAAGTCACATTGCAACATTTTTTGGTAAGAACAGCAATTTAAATTGTATCCCCCTCATTTTGTTTCAGCTTTTCTATGCCAAACACGTAACTGTTTAAAAGCTCACCAATGTCCACTGCAGTATTTTCAGAAGCCATTTGAAGTTTCTACCTGACAGGCTATGAAACAACTTTAAAAAAGCAGACAGATTCAGATTGCCAAACGACGACTGTGGCAAGTTAAGTCCAGTGTAATCTTCAACACGGTGAAGGTTTTCTTAAAATTGAATAATTGCACAGAAGTAAACACTTTTACAACATCTTGAAATTTAGACATAACTTGAAATGTTCATTTAGCCAAGCAAACGTCCCTGTCTTGGCTTACATGTAAAGAATGCCACAGAGGCCATGAAATTTGGTACCACTGCTTCATACACTGGCATGCAGTTGCCTGCCATTGAGAGAAGTGGGCACAGAAATAGGAGGGAAAGAAAAATTGTTGTCCTATGTCAGACAAACTGAGAAATGCTCACTTTATACACTCACTTTGAGATAAAATGTGCGAGCAAGTAAGCATAGTGTTTAAATTTTTGTATGTTTGGTTTAGGTATATACTTCTTTGAAATTTGTTTCACAGGTTGACACAGAGTGGTTAAGAAGGCATTTCACACATTTGCCTTTATTGCTCAGACCTTTCAGTATGGCAGTTGGAAGTCATGTTGCAGTTGTACGGGATATTGGTGAGGCCTCTTGTGGAGTACTGTGTGTGGTTCTGATAGCCCTGTTATAGGAAGGATATTGTTAAATTGGAGAATGTTCAGAAAAGATTTACCAGGATGTTGCTGGGACTGGAGAATTTGAATTATAAGGACAAAGCGAGACTTCTTTAACTGCAGTGTAGGAAATTGAGGGGTGATCTTATAAATGTTTATGAAATCATAAGAGACGTAAATAGGATGAATAGTAAGGATCTTTTCCCTAGGGTGGTGAGTTCAAAATTAGACAGCATATTTTTAAGCTAAGAGGAGAAAATTTTAAAAAGGAGATGAGGGGCAATTTCTTTATAGAGAGTGGTTGTGTGTGAAAGGAACTTCCAGAGGCACTGATGGATGCAGGTACAGTTACAATATTTAAAAGGAGTGTTTAGATAAGTACATGAATAGGAAAGGTTTGGAGAGATATGGGCCAAAAACAGGCAAATGGAACAAGTTTAGTTTGGGAACGTGTTCGGCATGAACTAGTTGTATCACGCTCACTTATTAGCTACACTGCAGGTTATATCAACGATGTGGCATTGATTTTAAAATGAAGGCAAAATACTGCAGATGCTAGAAATCTAACACAAACACAAAGAATGCTGAAGAAACTCTGTATTTCTGTTTGCAACTGTGGACAGAGAAACAGAATTAATAGGGCCCCTAGTTTTGAACTCCCCTTCGGGAAAAGGCCCTTGCTGTTCACCTTTCTGGTACAGTATGTGCAGTACCTAAAACTATCTTTTGACTGCATTAAAATTGAGAAGTGTACACCTTTGTGGCCCATCTCAATTTATACTTTGGATGATTTCTCGTCTGCATTTAGTGGAAATAAAGTGCTGTTCAGGAGAGTGTGGAAAAGTCCAAGCATAAAGTGGATAAGCATTTGGGAAATACAGGCAAAAATCTATTAGTGACAAAGGAGTGTATATGCAGTTTCTAGATATTTCCTCTTGGTGGAAGAGTTCCCTTGTATATACAAAATTAGTTCTATAAGAAGCAATACATTTTCTCCACAACTGATTATTCCACGTTGCTATATTTTAATGGGCAAATTACCTATTTTATATCTTAATATCTTATTTCAATTTAGTTTGCTCAAACAAATTATAAAATCATACAATGATTTCAGCCTAGAAAGAAGCCATTCATCTAACGTGCCATTATAGCATTTTGCATTAGTAACTCAGCTATTCCTATGCCCTATCCTTTTCCCTTACCCTTACATATTTGAAGGTATACCAGCTTCATTTTGCAAAATAGACTGTATCAATTAAATAGATCTATAAGTTTAGAAGTTATTCTGTTTCTCTTGTCAGTTTGGGTGACATTCCTTGTCACTGCATAACAATCCAACTCTCTTAACCTGACCAGATTCCTATTCATGCCATGACACAATTTTCAACTCTGCTAACTAAACTTTATCAATTCCCAATTCAAACACATTTGAAAACCTATTTTTACCAAGCTGCCTCAAGAGTTCCACTACTGACCAAGCTGGTTGAGTCCTAAAGGACACAGGTGCTAAACTGAACTTGTGGCAGGTTGCAAAGAAAATAACAAGAGGGAAAATCACACTTGACCGATTCTCTCTAATCCACCTTCCGCAGATGCACCGGTCCATGCCAATATCAGCAGGAGCCAGGACACCATGGTGCTTGTGAAAACAAAGTTCCATTCCACTTCAAGGGTACCTTCGACCACGTTGTGTTGCACTACCAACTATAATTAAAAATGCTGCCTTTTAAAATAAAATTATTTGCTGTATTCTATTCTTGACTTATTTTTACTGTTTTCTATAATCCTCCCAGTTTCATCCTCGCCAGTATTCCTCATCCTGATTCAATGTTTCTCTTTTTTATAAAAATGATACCAGTTGTTCTTGCAATCATTAACTGCAATTCCATAAGTATTTTTCTGGTTACAGATATGCTTAATAGTTCACCAGTTACCTCTTGCATAGATTCCATGACTGATCTGCAAATACCCAAACAATTTCTCTTTCCAGTTTCAATTCCTTTTAAAGTCAATTCAGTTTAAGTCCAACACCTTAAATCCAGCACAATTTACATTACAGATTTAATTTTTGTATATGTGCCAGCTGTTTGTTACAGTAACCTTAAACTTGGATCATGGGTAGCATTCTTGACTTGTAAACAATGTATTCAAAACCTGCCTAGACACTAGAACCCATAATTAAAATTGACAATTCCAGATGCGTCGTCTTTCAAATAAGATGCAAAAGTGGGGCCTTGTCTGCCCTGTCAGGTGGATCAAAAAGATTCTATCACTTTAACACAGAAAAACAGGGTGACCTTGCCAACATTTATTCCTTGAAAAATGCAATTATTTCTGCCTTAATCATTCCTTGCAGCAAAGTATTCCATACTCCAGATGTATGAATAAATCATTTTCTCCTCTCTCTACAGTATCTTCACAACAATTTTAAATTGTGACTTCTCGCCATTGTCTCTCCAACGAGCAAAAGGGATTTTCATGTTTACTTCATTGAAACCCTTCATAATAAAAAACTCAATTCGACCTTCTTTAGATTTCTTTACTCTGGTTGAAATTGTCTTGGTGCCTCAAATCTCTCAATTTCCCACCTCTACATTTCCCTGGTGAATCCAGGTTGTATAGTTTCCATGATTTTCAAGTCCTTTTTATAATGAGATACTGAGTACTATACAGAGTACTTCAACTATGAGGTAATCATTTGACTAAATTTACTAATTCTACACTTTATTATAAACAATGTGACTGGTCTTAATTTTTGATTTTACATACTTGCATATGCCCTTTGATGGAATTATGATGTGAACTCGCATATATTGCTTTCTCATACTATTTCATTCAAAAGCCAATATTATACCACTGCTTCATTAAGAGCTGATTTTGCTAATAAGCCATGATGACACATTGGGACAATAGGATACCAGGATGACATCACCTGAGCAGCAGCATATTGAATTGAGGATGATAACTAAATTGCTCTGTACAAAGTTATCCGCTATCAAATTATACTGTTTGACATTTCAGTAAATTGAAGCTATACTACCGACCAACCAGTGTTGAAATGGTATTCTATGGTAAAGAACACAACAGAAGAATGTGAAAGCCCATTAATTATCCTTCCCATTCCTTACATACCTCTAAAAATAAACTATTCCACATAAAATTGCACTCAGCACTGGTCTGCTCATATGACTAATTATCCATGTCTTTTAGAACACTTTAATTGTCCTCCTTGTTGACCAACCTTTGTGGCCTCAACACATTTCTCACACATGCCCCTTTGCTCAAACTAGAGTGCATTCGAATTTTTAGATTTTTAAGCCTGCCCTTGGATTGGTTGTGGTTGATCTTCTATCCAAAATCAAACTTTCCTGCATCATTCTTATAGCTTTATTTCTATTTACATTCAAACGTTCATCAAGTTCTGCCTTAACATACTCAATAACTGTATGTCCGCAGCTCTTGGCTGTAAAAATCTGAAAGAATCACCACTCTGAGTTAAGAAATTTCTCCATATCTTAGTCTTAAATAATCCACCCATATTCAAAGACTGTAACTCCATGGTCCATGTTCCCAAATCAGGACAAACATTTTCTCAGCATCTATACTATCAAGCTCCTCAAGAACCTTTTCAGCTTCACTGATATCACCCCAAATTCTTCAAAACTCCAAGGAATATAGATCTAGAAATACTCTGTTCTCAAATGGAAATCCTCTCATTTCAGAGGCCGGACTGGTGAGCCTGTGTTTTATTTTGTCTAAGACAAGTACATTCTTCCTTAGGTAAAGCCATCAAAACTGCACACAGTATTCCAGGTGTGGCCTCACTAATGGCTGGTATAATCGTAATAAGACTTCTTTACCCTTAAACTTCAATGCCTTTTTAACAAAAGCAAACACATAATTTGCATCCCTTATTGTTTGTTGTATCAGAATGTTAACTTTCTGATTCATGTAGAATATTATGCAAGTCTATCTGAATGCAAACATTTCCCAGTCTCGCAGTTATCATTTTACTTACGATATAACTTCATACTCCATGACATTGTATTCCATCTGCCATGTTCATGCCTAATCACTCAATTAGTCTAGATACTTTATAGCTTTTTTGCTTACTCCCCAAACAACTTTTGTATTATCAGCAAATTTCAACTGATACACTCATCTAACTTCCAACAAGTATTACTTGTAGTATTCTGTTAATTAGTTTGCAGAGATGGAAATAACTTATTTATTACTATACCCGCTTTCCCCCCAACAATCAATCTTCCAATTTGACACTTTGTTTAATGTATTCTTTTTGAAAATCTTGAAAACAGGATATCCCTAGTTCCATCTATGAGTTGCTCGCTAAAAACCTCAACAGATTTTTCAAACATGTCTGCTAAATCATTTTGACATAAGGATGGGTACAGTTTGGCAATGGCCAGTGCACTCGTGGGGATTAAAGGATTTCCTCAATGGATTTTGCCTAAATATGATTCAGCACTGTTTTAAGTACATTCTTTTCTGCAATTAAGTCTTTTTGTGATAACACTAATTTACAAATAATTGTTTGTTAGCATATTGGTAAAAGAATATAAAACATTAAAGGTTTTCAAGTTATATTCATCAGAACTGGGATGCAAGAAAACAAACTTTGAAAGGGAAAACTAATTTATACAGCATGAGTCTGCAGAGTACTGATTGGCTGGATTATGGCTGGCATGGATCTGTTAATTCAATTTTATCTAGCCGATTAGCTTCTGATCAGGGAAACAATCTCTGATAATTCAGGGCGTTACACCATGGGACATTAGGCAGGGATGGTTAGTCTCCATAACCTTTTCTCAAAAAAAAATCTTTCTGCTTGCACCAAATGGAGTCCATAATGTCAATATATGTAACTACTAGCATGTGGAAATGAAATGCAATGCCAACCTGACTAATCATTGTACATTGGCTTCTCGAGATAATATTGTCATGGTCTAAATCAGTTAGTAAATGGTGTCCAACAGCAGCATCACATTTAATGCAGGACACTGTGTTCTGAGTTGCTGCCTATTGTAGATCATAGCAGGGCCATGTTGTTTGATACAATCCACCAGTCATTGAGATGTATCACTAATGTACCAGAAATACCAACAGAACTTAACCTGCAGGACGGCATTTTTTGAAATACTATGTGGATAGTCCAATGAGGGAGTGGGTCATACTGGACCTGATATTGGGAAATGAGTCCAGTTGAGTGATCAAAGTTTCAGTGGGGGAGCATTTTGGAAATAGTGGCCATAATTCCATAAGTTTTCAGATACTTAGGCAAATGGACAAGAGTGGGCCTTAGATGACGACATTAAATTGAGGGAAGGCCAACGATAACCAAATTAGGCAAGAATTGGAGAGTCTGGGTTGGGAGTGGCTGTTTGAGGATAAATCCACATCTGACATGTGAGAGCCAGAGGAAACTGACGAGATCTTTAATGACTAGTTTCCACTGGTATTCAACAAAGAGAGGGGCGTGAGAGATGTTGAGGTGAGGGAAAGGTGTGTGAACACTCTTGGGCAGGTCAACATAATAAAGGAGAAAGTGTTGGTGACTTGAAATACATTAAAATAGATAAGATCTGAGGGCCAGATAGGGTCTATCCTAGGATACTGTGGGAGGCAAGGTTCCAGAAGACTGGAGAGTGGCCATTGTTATTCCTTTGATTAAGAAGGGAAACAAAAGATAATCCAGGTAATTACAGGCAAGTGATCTTGCTTTCAGTGGTGGGGAAGCTGTTGGAAAAGATACTGAGAGATACCATTTATTTAGATTTGGAAGAAAATGGACTTGTGAGTGATAAGCCACATAGAGTTGTGCGGACAAGGTCGTGTCTCACCTAATTGATTGCTTTTTTTGAGGAGGTGATAAGAACAATGTATTTTCTCCTCACTTAAAATGACAGCTGAGAGATTTAGGGCTTATTAATGTGATGTAATTCAAATGGAGTATCACCATTACAATGATACTTCGATTATCTGAACACTTTGTTTTTTTTTAAACATTATTATCTGGGCAATTTTGAAAGTTCTCTGAAATTTCAGTAGCTATTTTGAAACTTTCCAAATTTTATCCTGTGCACGAAATACTGAGAATGGAGTTCATTAGGCTGAATTCCAGAAAAGTGAGCTGGCTATATGTAAACTGTTCCATATAAACTGTTGCCTGTTATTTCATGGAAAGATGTGAATAACCCAAGTATCTCCAATCGAGCAGAATATATAAAAAAAGTGGGTTATTTTAGAAGTGTTTGAAATAGGATGAAAAGTAATATACATAGTGAATTAGAAACTGTGCAAGAGCAAATAACCGAATGTATAGTAAAATGTAAAATAATTGGGTGCTAATTTTGGGAGACTGAACAGTGATAGATCTCAAAAAAAAACAAAAGTCAAAACATTTACAAATGATCTTAATTGTTTCAAGTGGGGAGCAGCAGGACAAATGACCATGGCTGTCTACTTTTTCAATGATAGAACGTTTCAAATTTACAATCTGCACTAAATATTTTATCAGGTTCATGCCAGCAATACCTTCTAAATAGAATTTGCTGTCATATGATAAAGACAGGCTCATAAAGCAGCATTTTCTAGTGACTGTGACAATGAAACTTCAATGAAACCTTTACAAACTAAATAATCAGATGCATTTCTTCCATCTTCCACAAGGTGGACTAAAAAATGATCCAGTGTGAGAAAACCAACTGTAAACCAAAAAGCTGGTTTATTTTGTATGAAATTCCTGAACAAAACAAATATAATTTACAATGAATTTAAAATATTTCATTAGATTTCTTGGAAATATTCAGGTCCATAGACAGATTTTGGAGGCTCCACTTGACTTATTGAGCCAGGACCCTCTGAGCAAGAACTATCCTCATGGACTTGGCTGAGGCCAACTGACAACTATGCCAAGCTTACTTCCTTTGTGTCAGTGCAACATGACAAGGCAACAGGAAGTAATATGAGCTGGTATCTCGGCTGAGGGGGTAAAATGCAAAAAGACAAGTCAGGACAATGCAAGGCGAGGACGCTGCAAGAATTCATGTAAGCTCATTACGATAGTGACAGAAGAGTCCAGAGGTGGAGTCTCGTCCAGTCCATGTGCTTAGGTGCACATCCTCAGTGCATAGTGCCCCTGTAACAGCATTGTAATGATTTTTGATAGTGTACACCGAGATGCAGCGCTGAAGTATGGAAGTATCATGTAAATGGATCGAGAGTGCGGTAAGGGTTCTGAGAGACTGGCTTGTGTTCAGTGTCAATATCCATGGACATGCGGTACATCTGGTAGGTACCCATGGAACATGCCCCAAAATGTTGTTGTCCATTATCGAGGTGCTTCAGAGTAGAGGTGAGTGGAATTTGTCAGGTACTCACTCTGGTTTCCTTGTCAAATTTTCTAGATGTCTAGCTTGCTTAGCAAGTTTCGTAAAATAGACAGCTGAATATCAAAGAAGTTAGTTAGGTTGTCAATAAGGTACAATAAAGGTACTAACAAGCAATAGCCCCCCCCTTAATCGGCAGTTTGTTGCTGCCTAGTGAGAAACAGCAGTTGAAGGCAATGCCATGAATACTGGAGTGATCAAAATCGGTGAACTTAGGCTAGACTTCAAGAAACAGTATTATGGAGGATTGGGAGCTGGAGAACTTTTTTTTTTATTAGCTGTGAGTGTCATTGGCAAACTCAGCATTTGTTGCCCATCTCTAATTCCTCTGGATGGTGAACCATCGTAATCCATTTTATGTAGGCATACCCAAGATTGGCTCAGCAAGAAGATTCAGGTTTTCCACCTGATAACAGTGTAGGAACAGCAATAACAGCTCCAAGTCAAGGTCGTTTGTGACTTGAAGTGAACTTGCAGATCATAGCATTCCTAGGTGTTTCCTGCTCTTGTCCTTGGGTGGTGGAGAATGTGGGTTTGAAGTTGCTAATGAAGAAGGCTTTTTGTTGCATTGAATCAGGAAAATGGTGCACAATGTTTCCCATACATAACACTAATGGATGGAGTAAATATTTAAATTGGTGGAAGAGACGCTCTTAAGTGGGATCCTTTGTTTTGGGTGGTGCTGAACTTCTCAAATGTTGCTGCAATTAAATTCATCCAAATATCTTACTGTATCTGATAGATAGCACTGCTTTAGGTACCGCGGATACCACACCCGTGTGTGTGTGTGTGTGTGTGTGTGTGTGTGTGTGTGTGTGTGTGTGTGTGTGTGTGTGTGTGTGTGTGTGTGTGTGTGTGTGTGTGTGTGTGTGTGTGTGTGCGCGCGCGCTGATCCAGTGGAGAGTTGTCCCCATGATTGCCATTAACTTCAACTGGGTTACGAATCCTTGATGCTGCACATGACCAATATTCCAATATTACCTTGACATCACAGGTAGTCACTTCCACCTCTCCTTTTGAATTCAGCTCTTATGCCCATGTTCAGATCAACACTGTAATAAGTTCAGAAGACTGTGTGGCTCTGTCAGAACCAAAACTAAACCCTGATGGGCACCATGGTAATGTCTAATCTATATTGTTTCTCTTTTCAACCTCCTTCCTTGCCTGAGGCATGGTGACTCTCAGCCTAAACCACCACCAATCATCTTTGCCTCTCTCTAACAGAGAACAGCCCTGTGATTCAGTAGGACTATGCAGCTTCACTAGGTTGGTTTGAATGCCTGAGGCTGGCCAAACATGTACTGGAATAGGCGAGTCTAGAGGTAACAAAGGTACAGATGAGGGTCACAGGCACAGATGAGTTGAGCAGGGCAGAGATATTATTGAGCTCAGATCCTCTACAGCTTTCCAACTTCAGAGACTGTCTTGTTAATTGTAGTGGTATTGTACACAGAACAAGAACCAGCATTCAACAGACTCAAACAACTACTGAAAACAATCTTCGAGGTCAGTAATGAAGTTAACTTGCAGTGATGCCACAGAGACAATATTTGGAGCAACCTTTACGCAATATGGACAAGAAGTTTAATTTGCATTCAGGGCATCATACGTGCTGAATGGTGAAACAAGCTTTGCTTGTGAGCATTTTACTTGATACCAGTTTAGGAAAGATAAAGTGACAGCAGAGTCTGACCATAAGCCACGACAAAACACCTTCCCCTATTTTCTATGTGCAAAAAAACTTACTTCACTTGCTGAGGTTCATCTGGACATGCTTTTCAAGCAAGGGAAACAGATTGGCATTGCTGGTATGTTCTCAAGAGCTTCTCTTTACAAAGAAAGGCGAGTATGCTCAGGGAAAATGCAAAATGGAATAATGGGAAGATAACAAAGTGTGAGGCTGGATGAACACAGCAGGCCAAGCAGCATCTCAGGAACACAAAAACTGACATTTCGGGCCTAGACCCTTCATCAGAGTGCAACTGGTTGGCATGTTCTAGAAGTCATCAATCCAGCAGAGCCACTGAATCTGAAAGATCTTGCTCAAATGAGGCAAACTAAAACAAGATGCAACTTTCCACGTGCAGCATAAAGTAATGATGAAAGGATGGCCTAAAAGCATCAAGGACACACCAACTGTTCTAAGATAGTATTAGACATACAGAAATTCAGTGAAAGCTCAAGACAGCAGCTTGTTTAGAGGAATCAATACACGCAATCAAAGAATTGAATATAATCTGAGGAAGGCAAAAGAAGCCTTCTACTGAATAAATATGAGTCATGAGATTAGGGATCACATCTGCCAATGCAGTGCTGCAACTAATACCTAGTGGAGCAAGTTGGAGCAGTTTATGACCCATGACATGACAGGCAGGCCTAGAACTGATTATCTTGTCACCATTGTCCATATTTTTAATCAACCTGTTCAGAGATGTTATTACACACCACTGTAACATTATTCAGTGTGTAAATAAATAATACTTCTGGTTTTACTGTTATGGAGTTGCCGTGTATCACTTTTGAATTAATTTCACAAACAAAGGTTTAGGAAATGCAACATAGCCTTTTCAATACTAGACCATGCTGTTCATAGCCAGAATGCAAGAAGTTCAAACTGTGTCTGTGTATGATCGTGACATTTTCTTAATGAATTTCTGCTGTCTTCATTTAAATGGAATCAAATTTAACAGCATTATGGACCTTGTGGTGTGAGGGCACAGAGTATGACCAGGTGGTAGCTTCACAAAATAAAACGTGCAATGAAGATTTGGTCTTAAACCATTTTAAAAGCAGACAGAGTTTTAGCTAGTGGTGAAAAAAAATCAGCAGTGTGATTTCAATAATACATTGAAATTTGGCAAAATTGAATTCTTTCTTTCGAGAACTCACAGACAGCTCCTCCTATAAGGTAAAATACAACCAAAGAGATTTTCACCTCTTATGTGAGAGAATTGGCAGAATCTTGGAACAAGCCTCCAACTCATTTGCTGCACACGTACTGATATAGCTAAGCACAAAAACTATAACCCAAGACACTACTTTGTTAAATTAACTGAGATTTAAATTCCTCCTCCCAAAAAACAAAATTCAGGTGCTAGCATTTTTTAATTTAGCATGTCATTTCAATCATTAGGCGATAGATTATTGCTCTTGCAGTTAGTACTAGCTTCAGGAAAGTGCAGTTCAGTTCATATCATTGATCAATTACTATTTCCTTTGGTTTGGAATCAATAAAGGCTGAGTTAAACAATGTGATTTTGTCAAAATCTGACAATGACTATTTACTGCTGAGGTAACTAAATAATTTCGTTACTATATGAAATATAACCACATTAGCAAAAATCTTTTGTACTCCCCTCATCATTTGAGCAGCATTACTGTATAAATGGTGCAAAAAAAGCATCCTTAATCCATGTCTGTCCTTCTACAGACCATTAATCCAAACCCTTGCATTTTGTCTATATTGTATTGATTTGCATTTTCATGAACCGCATTGACAACATTGCAATTAGCTCCGCACACTACCACTATGACAGCCTTACAGCACAAAAGAAAAAAAAGGCATCCTTTGAAATATATTTTCAAATTATACAATTCTGTACTGTTTCTCAAAATTTCAAAGTTAATTATATTGATCTTACTGAATCAATAATACAGATTAATAACACATTGATGCATTATTGTATAGGAACGCAACACACCTATGCAAGAGGACAGCAGATCTGAAAACTATTCTGGTTCCCCAGATGCTAGTGTTTGGAAGAGAGAAGGTCAAAGAGAAGCTGGAAGGTCAAGTTTTCACATGCAGTTTAGAGTTCCGGGTATCCAATCAGAATTGACAGTTTTATTCTGCATAAGTAATGTTCACATGCAGCTTCTTAAAGTTGGCAGTAAGCATTCAATTTTGTTTTAAAACAGGGGCTTCATCTTCTCTTCGTCTTCTCACTGAAATTATTTCAGACACAGAAATGCTCAGCAGATACAGTTGTATTGTTTGGAGGCCCTGTGATTTAGTTGGTTGTCAGTAGGGCAAATCTCAAAGTTCTCTCATGCTCTGTTAATAACAGGCCTTTTAACAAGGTTAGAAGATTCAAGATGGAACCCATCTAAAATAATTAAATTATTTAAGAAATGCACATATGTGCCAGCTGCATGACCCAATTTCATGTTTTCAAATCACCTCCCAGAAAATCAACTGCACTATATCTTGAAAATGTGGATTCAGGTGCCCGGATTTTCGGTCCATGCCCTTGCCACAGTCTTATATCATCAAAAAAGTCTCACCAGGTCTAGGTTAAAATATGAAACTAAACCTTTACAAAACTGAAACACAATCCTTTCTGGTACACAGGGTCTAGAACATGATGTTTCTAAAGAATAAAAAGATCAAAACTTTTGCCAACAAGTATTATTTACCCATCATTCTTTCTACTTCCTCTCAACTTCAGTCTATAGCAAAGCCCAAGTGCAACAGAAATATACAATCTACATTATAAATTGGTTGCTACACTCTACCAGTTTCTCTAGAGTAAAATGTGAATAAATTACACAACTACGAACATATTAATCTCACAACTATGAATATACCAATCACTTCAGAAAATGTTTGTTTTCAGGTCAGGTCAAAGAAGCAGAAAATGAATGCAAGACCCCTCCAATAATAACTTTATTTTATGAACAAAAGAATATACTACTTCAATTTATCATTCTCTTGTTACTCAAGTATGCATTGAAGAACACAAACCTTAAAGGCATTTGTTCAAGTAGCAATCAAATAGAAAGTCAGCACAAACATGGTGCTTTCTCAGATAAAACTAACAAAACGTTTTGTTGGTACAGATCCATTTGCACCAATTCCTATTCAACAGCGCTATTCTTGTGCATGTCTACGACAAATTGCTCAAAGGAGTCATGCAATCAGCTCACTTTGTGGGGAAACATTAATTTCCACTCAATATTTACCTGTTGCCACAGCCGAAATATACCATTTCAAGAACTTTGGATGTGAATCTATCATGCAGTACTAGTTAAAATGCAGACTAATCCATATTACAGCAACCTACTGCTGCTTTGAAGTAGAGAGAAAATGAGAAGTGATATAGAAGAGCAAACAAAAACAACCAACTGGGAGAAATAGACGAAATTCTTCATAAATGCAATACTGAAATGTAAAGATTGCCCTTACTTCATTTCAAGCACTTCCTCGAGGTGTTTCCTCCTCTCAGCACGCAGGTTACTGAGGTGGGCTTCCTTTTCTGCCAGGGACTGCTGGGTAGAGGATAGCTTGGCATTCATCAGCTCCAATTCTAGTTTCACTTTCTCCATAGCTGCCATTAACTCTTGCACCTACAACACCAAATATTTCAGGTATATTCAAAAACAGTAAATTAGCATTACTTTTAAATAAACATTGCACTGAAGGTCAATCAGCAACATACTGGATCATTTACAGTACTCGTGTAGGAGTTGATATTGTCATCATACAAATATAAAACCTTCATCAAGTTTTCACAAAGACTGAAATGGTAAATAAAGGCATGATGCATTGTTCAGCTTTGCAGATGAAGTTTCCTTCACATTTAATTCCGAAAATGTGAATACATCCAATATTTAATTTTGGATGATAAAACTTAGCATCCATGTATTAAATAAAGAATTAATTCAGGTTGAGTTCTCACTCCTGATCATTATACTATTTACTCTTTAAACAACATGGGAGTAGACAGCGGGTGAAGATAGTGGAAGCAAGTGCAATAGTATTAATCCTGCCTGCCAAGGTACACATTTAAAATATGGAAATTGACTCATGAGTTGGCCTTTTAAATGGCCACTTTATAAAGGTAAATGCAGGAAAGATGTTCTTGATGACTGGGGAGTTCAGAACTAGAGATTATAGTTTTAATATATGGCATTTATGTTTTAGGACTGAGATGAGGAAAAATTTCTTCACCCAGAGAGTGGTGAGCCTGTGACATTTACTGCCACAGCAAGTAGTGAAGCCAAAACATTAAATGTTTTCAAATAGGAGTTAGACATAGTTCTTACGGCTAAAAGGATCAAATGGAACAGGGAGAAAGCAGGAACAGAATGATGAATAATGATCAACCATTATAAAATTGGATGGAAGAATAGACTAGAAAGGCTAAACAGAATAATCCTGCTCCTATTTTCTATGTTCCTACACACTTATTATTCAGCTTTTCAACAAGTATTCCAGTTCCAACTGTCAAGTCATCTTTGGACTCAAAATATTAACTCTGTTTCTCTCTGCACAGATGCTGCCAGACGTGCTGGATTTCTCCTGCATTTTCTACTTTCATTTCAGATTTCTAGCATCTATAGTATTTTGCCTCTGTTTTAACATGTGTACCATCTTGTGGACATTTCAAATGAAGAAGTTTTTTTTCAGCTGCTGGGCATCCAGCAATTTACTTTTTATGTAATACATGCATTCACCTTTATACAATCTGAATAAAGATTAGTTGACCTAGATAATAAAATGTGAGGCTGGATGAACACAGCAGGCCAAGCAGCATCTCAGGAGCACAAAAGCTGACGTTTCGGGCCTAGACCCTTCATCAGAGAGGGGGATGGGGGGAGGGAACTGGAATAAATAGGGAGAGAGGGGGAGGCGGACCGAAGATGGAGAGCAAAGAAGATAGGTGGAGAGGGTGTAGGTGGGGAGGTAGGGAGGGGATAGGTCAGTCCAGGGAAGACGGACAGGTCAAGGAGGTGGGATGAGGTTAGTAGGTAGCTGGGGGTGCGGCTGGGGGTGGGAGGAAGGGATGGGTGAGAGGGAGAACCGGTTAGGGAGGCAGAGACAGGTTGGACTGGTTTTGGGATGCAGTGGGTGGGGGGGAAGAGCTGGGCTGGTTGTGTGGTGCAGTGGGGGGAGGGGATGAACTGGGCTGGTTTAGGGATGCAGTGGGGGAAGGGGAGATTTTGAAACTGGTGAAGTCCACATTGATACCATATGGCTGCAGGGTTCCCAGGCGGAATATGAGTTGCTGTTCCTGCAACCTTCGGGTGGCATCATTGTGGCAGTGCAGGAGGCCCATGATGGACATGTCATCAAGAGAATGGGAGGGGGAGTGGAAATGGTTTGCGACTGGGAGGTGCAGTTGTTTGTTGCGAACTGAGCGGAGGTGTTCTGCAAAGCGGTCCCCAAGCCTCCCAGTCGCAAACCATTTCCACTCCCCCTCCCATTCTCTTGATGACATGTCCATCATGGGCCTCCTGCACTGCCACAATGATGCCACCCGAAGGTTGCAGGAACAGCAACTCATATTCCGCCTGGGAACCCTGCAGCCATATGGTATCAATGTGGACTTCACCAGTTTCAAAATCTCCCCTTCCCCCACTGCATCCCTAAACCAGCCCAGTTCATCCCCTCCCCCCACTGCACCACACAACCAGCCCAGCTCTTCCCCCCCACCCACTGCATCCCAAAACCAGTCCAACCTGTCTCTGCCTCCCTAACCGGTTCTTCCTCTCACCCATCCCTTCCTCCCACCCCCAGCTGCACCCCCAGCTACCTACTAACCTCATCCCACCTCCTTGACCTGTCCGTCTTCCCTGGACTGACCTATCCCCTCCCTACCTCCCCACCTACACCCTCTCCACCTATCTTCTTTGCTCTCCATCTTCGGTCCGCCTCCCCCTCTCTCCCTATTTATTCCAGTTCCCTCCCCCCATCCCCCTCTCTGATGAAGGGTCTAGGCCCGAAACGTCAGCTTTTGTGCTCCTGAGATGCTGCTTGGCCTGCTGTGTTCATCCAGCCTCACATTTTATTATCTTGGAATCTCCAGCATCTGCAGTTCCCATTATCTCTGATACTATTAGTTGACCTATCCAGTTTTGGGACATTACTGGTAAATTCCAGCTGCTTTAATGAATATAAATCAAGTAGGCTTCCAGCACACACTGAATCTCTGATTCCACTTCAGCTTGTTTTTCTGGGCACAACTGATAAGGATTTTTTTTTATTCATCCAAACTCTTCTACATTCAAATCATTTCTGATTAATTTATTTTAAGCATGTGGACAGATTACCTCATACGTCCCCAGTAGTTTTACAACACCCTCCCACTTTCCTTTCTCCATATATGGGAAATTTGATGTCTAACTATCTCAGAACTTCTGTCGTAGCTGGTTGAATTGTAGTAAGTTTGCTTTGGGAACTATCTATCTCTCCTTCTACTTCACTCCCTTTATCTCCAACAACTTCCCCTACCTGATTTGATTAGATTCATTTATTGTCACGTGTATCTAAATACAGTGAAAAGCTGTGTTTACAAGCATTACAGGCAGATCATAGTAAGCAAGAGCATACAGATCACAGGGTGAAAAAGAAAACCTTAAACACATATTCCCCTCCCCTGATCCCTCCAGGGACACCCTGGTCCATTCCTCCTTCACTGCTGCCACTTCAGTTCTTTGAGAAGGTGACCAAACAGGTAGATGAGAGTAAACCGGTCGATGTGGTGTATATGGATTTCAGCAAGGCGTTCGATAAGGTTCCCCACAATAGGCTATTGTACAAAATGCAGAGGAATGGAATTGTGGGAAATATAGCAGTTTGGATCGGAAATTGGCTTGCTGAAAGAAGACAGAGGGTGGTAGTTGATGGGAAATGTTCATCCTGGAGACCAGGTACTTGTGGTGTACCGCAAGGGTCGGTGTT
This sequence comes from Stegostoma tigrinum, assembly GCF_030684315.1. Lineage (NCBI taxonomy): Eukaryota > Metazoa > Chordata > Chondrichthyes > Orectolobiformes > Stegostomatidae > Stegostoma > Stegostoma tigrinum. The sequence goes on along the minus strand of NC_081371.1, from coordinate 21,048,410 downwards.
GGGTCCACTGCTGTTTGTCATTTTTATAAATGACCTGGTTGAGGGCGTAGAAGGATGGGTTAGTAAATTTGCAGACGACACTAAGGTCGGTGGAGTTGTGGATAGTAACGAAGGATGCTGTGGGTTGCAGAGAGACATAGATAAGCTGCAGAGCTGGGCTGAGAGGTGGCAAATGGAGTTTAATGCAGACAAGTGTGAGGTGATGCACTTTGGTAGGAGTAACCAGAAGGCAAAGTACCGGGCTAATGGTAAGATTCTTGGTAGTGTAGATGAGCAGAGAGATCTCGGTGTCCACGTACACAGATCCTTGAAAGTTGCCACCTAGGTTGACAGGGCTGTTAAGAAGGCATACAGTGTTTTAGCTTTTATTGATAGAGGGATCGACTTCCGGAACCAAGAGGTTATGGTGAAGCTGTACAAAACTCTGGTGCGGCCATACTTGGAGTATTGTGTACAGTTCTGGTCACCGCATTATAAGAAGGATGTGGAAGCTTTGGAAAGGGTGCAGAGGAGATTTACTAGGATGTTGCCTGGTATGGAGGGAAGGTCTTACGAGGAAAGGCTGAGGGACTTGAGGCTGTTTTCATTAGAGAGAAGAAGGTTGAGAGGTGACTTAATTGAAACATAAAATATTCAGAGGGTTAGATGGGGTGGATAGGGAGACCCTTTTTCCTAGGATGGTGACGGTGAGCACGAGGGGGCATAGCTTTAAATTGAGGGGTGAAAGATATAGGACAGATGTCAGAGATAGTTTCTTTACTCAGAGTAGTAAGGGAATGGAACACTTTGCCTGCAACAGTAGTAGATTCGCCAACTTTAGGTACATTTAAGTCGTCACTGGATAAGCATATGGATGTACATGGAATAGTGTAGTTTAGATGCGTTTGAGGTCGGTATGACAGGTCGGCACAACATTGAGGGCCGAAGGGCATGTACTGTGCTGTAATGTTCTATGTAATACACCACCTTGTTCTTGGGCCAACATCTCACTCTCAGACTTACTGCAGTGCTCTGATGAAGTTCACAAGTTGGAAGAACAGGACCTCATTTTCTGCTTGGCTACTCTACAGCCTTCTGGACTCACTATCAAATTCAACAATTCTCCCAAGTCCTTACCCCAACCTCCACACACCAGCCCTCATTATTACAGGGTCTGCTATTTTACAAACCCGTTCTTAGCCACTGCTTGTCCCCATTAGCAGCCATTCATTCTACTGGGCTGACCGTTCTCCACTCCTTTGTCTGTCCAACTATTCTTCTCTCTCTTTGGACCCTACCTCCACCTATCATTTACTCCTTGACCGCTCTCCCCACTCTACTTTCTGCATAAATAAATTTTTCCTAGCTGCCATCAGTTCTAAGGACGGTCACTGGATCCGAAATGTTAATGCTGATTTCTCTCCACAAATGCTACCATTTACCAACATGCTGGCTTTTACTGAACCTTTCTGGAGGTAAAACTAAATCCCTAAGGGGATATTTTCCCTTTAGCTAAAGACCTTTCACATCCTTCATCTAAATGCTGTACTTCTATACTTACGATAGTATTTACTTCTAGAGCCTTAGTTCTAGCTAGAACTATAATCTGATCTGGGGCCTTTTCCTTCCAAATTTCCATTTCAAACTCATTCTTATGAATTTCACTAATTCCCATGGCTGTGCCTCTCGATTTCCAATATTCTGAAAGAACATATCCCACCTTGTTACAGTAGTAACATCTTAGCTTCCAATTTTGACTGAAAACAAAAAATGTTGGAAATCACAGCAGGTCAGGTAGCATCCATGAAGATAGAGCAAGCTAACACTTTCGATCCAGATGAATCTTTATCAGAGCTGAATGTGCTCCTACTCGGCTTCCAAATTTCATCTCCATCCATGCTTCTTTCCTTCCTGATCTGAGGGCAAGATCTTGGTGTATTCCTTTCACTCTGTCATCTTCTGTCCAGTTTGAATTTGAGGGTAATGGAAAAAGGTTTTCATTGTATAGAGTTGTGTACTCCACTCTCATTGAATTAAAGACCAACATCTCATTTGCCTTTCCTATGAGATGCCAAATTTGTTTTCCACCTTTTTTAGTTATGAGCATGAAGACTTCAAAATCCCTCTGTGCTGTAGCTTTCTGCAGTTTTTCTCCATTTAAACAATATCCAGCTCCTTGATTCTTCCTGGCAAAGAGCATAACCTCAGATATTTCCACATTATATTCCATCTGCCAAGTTTTGCCTACTCACTTATAACCTATAACCTTCTGGAAGTTTTTTTGTCAGCTTTGCCACTTGCTTTCCCATCTATTCCCACCTGTAAACTTGGCTATAGTACATTCACTTGCCTTATCCAAGTCTTTAATATATGTGTTGTAAATTCATGCTAACACACTTCTCGCAACTCCATGGGCTTTTTACCTTATTAAGTAGCCTGCCATGTGGCACCTTATCAAATGCCTTCTGAAAATTCAAATATAGACATCCACAGCTTCTCCTTTAGCTCTCCTATTTGTCACAGAGAAATTGAGTCAGACCCTTCAGTCCTACCAGTCCATGCAAACATAATCCCAGTCTGAACTAGTCTCACCTGCCTGTTCTTAGTCCATATCTCTCTAAACCTTTCCAATTCATGTACGTATCCGAAATTCAGTAAATTTGTCAGACATGATTTCCCATGCTGACTCTGCTTCATGATATTATGGATTTCTAAATACTCTGCTTTTAGAACACAGAATAGTACAGCACAGTACAGGCACTTGGCCCCACGACGTTATGCCGACCTATTATCCTACTCTAAGATCAAATTACATCCTTTATTATACACTTGTAACATTTCCCCATATACATACATTAAGCCAACTGGCCTTTTTTTTGGGTTTTTTTTTCTTTTTAAATAAAGGTATTACATTTGCAGTTTTCCTATCCACTTGGACTTTTACAGAATCTAAAGATTCCTGAAAGATTGCTGTCAATGCATTCTCTACATCTGTGGCTTTTTTTTGTTGTTTTTGTTGGCCAATCCTTGCCCAATCCTCTGGTTTACCACTAATCTTTACCACATTGTATGTTTTTTTCTTTCAGTTTGATACTAACCTTAACCTCTCTGGTTAACCATGGTTGGATCCTGTTCTTCTTACAATCCCTGTTTCTCACCAGGATCTATCTTTGTGTGAGTCATGAAGTATTTCCCTAACTATCATTTTTCCTCAACTATCTTTCCTGCTAGACATCTTCCCCAGTCCAGTCCAGCCAGCTTTGCCCTCATTCCTTTGTAATTAGGCTTACTTAAGCTTAGCCCAGTTGTTTCTGACCAAAATTTCTCCTTCTCAAACTTAATGTTAAATTCTATCATATGATGGTCACAGTTTACTCTGACATCATTTATTAAATCTGCCTCATTATACATCACCAGAACCACGACTGAATCCACAAAATTTTGTTCCAGGAAACTATCCCAAAGACACAGTATGAGTTCTTCCTCATGACACACTCAGCCAATTTGACTATTTCAATTTATACAAAGATTAAAGTCATCCATGATTAATGACATGTCTATTTTACATTTCCTTATTATTTCCTGATTTATTCTCAGGCCTACCATGTGGTTACCATTTGGGGGCCTAAAACTATTTGTAATGATGTTTTCTTCCCTTTATTATTTCTCACCTCACAAATATTGATTCAACATTATCTGATCCGAGATCATTTCTTGCTATCATATTAATTCCATCTTGTACTAACAATGCTACCCTACCATCCTTTTCTTCCTATCATCCTTTCAAAAGTCACATGCCACTGAATTTTTTTCTGCCTCCTCTGATCTGTTTGTAACCATTTCTCTGCAATGGCTGTAAGATCCACCCCATTACCTTGTATTCGTGACATTACTTTACCTCGTGTTAAATACTATTCGAGTTTAAGAGCCATTAATTTTGACTTCTCAGTTTGTCCCCGTTTCTTTCTATTTGCTTTTCTATGTTAGTCTACACTGTCCTTTCCTGTCCCACACTGGGTAATGTTATCTAAATAGCTGCCCTGTAATGCTGCCACTGCCACTTGCTTCGTAAGCTTACACTTACAATCTCCTATACCCCCGCCTTCCCATCTGATTTAAAAATCTCTACACGGTTCTAACTATTTGATTCACCAGTTCACTGTCCCATGCATGGTTCAAGTGAAGCCCAACCCACCATAACATCTCCCTTCATTAAGAATCATTCCATCCTTTTAACACAGTGTGCAAGATCTGAATTCAGAAATTTATCGGTTAAAATATTCTCTTTCTATTGGCTATAAAGAACCAAGCTGGATCAGATTAGTGAACTTTAACTCAATTCCTTGAGTTAACACCAAAGACTTGGTCAGATAGAATGATAATCTCATTTAGGGAGACTACCAAGATAGCTACAGTGGAGAATGGAAGAATGTACTTCTGAATTTATGGTTATCAGAATTGCTGGAAAGGAAAAGGGATCTGCATTCATAAACTGGTTTCTACAACCACCAGATGTCACAATGTATTTTTCAGCTAATGCCCGACTGCTTTGAGTATAGTCAATGTAATGTAGGAAATGCAGCAAACAAAATGCACAATGCCAACTCCCAGCAAAAGTAATGTGATAATAACCAGATAACTTGTTATTTTGCATCAATGACTGAGGGATAAACTTCAGTCAGGAATTAGGGCTGAGGATAATTTGGTTCCACTCCAGTTTGATGGGCTCTGTGGTCTGATGTGGCTGGTGCTTGAAAGATTGTGTATGTGGTTGTCTAGAGATTTGTGTACTTCGTCCAATGCCTTGATTTCACCTCTGTGTATTCTTAATGTGTACAGTGCCTTTGCAAAAGCGTTTTCGTCACTTTGGTCAGTCACAAGGCAGAGTCTTGCATGAGTTGACGGGTGTGTTTAACTCTTTGGGGATACTTTGAGAACATTCCTAAACTACTTCTACTGTCTTTTGAGAGTCTCCCACTGTGACTAATATTTGAGTACAGTAATTATTTTGAGAGTTTGGAATCAGCATGTGAGTCGCCTATCCTGTCTGGCAGATTGAGGTGCTAATCATTTAAAACCAATGTTGGACAATTTTGGTAAGGATGCTGCAGTTGGATTGCAATTCTCACTACTGAATTTGGAGGATATTGAAAAGGCACTGTCGGTAGTATTCTCCAGGGCTGATGTAGTTTGCTCAAGTCTCCACCACACAGAGGAACCCATGGACAGAGCACCTGGACAACTCCTTGCTCTTCTTCAAGTGTCTTTCAAAGGATCTTTTACAAGATGGCAGAAATGGCAGGTTAGGGCTCCTGGCCTATCCACTCTCTTTTGCCCAACTGGTTGCATCCTTCCTTCTTATTTTTTTATTTGTATTCATCTTTTGTATCAAATTCACCTTTTCTTCTTTCTGCGGCTGAGGTAGAGGAACAAGGTTGTGGGCGAATGAAACAGATCATTCCTTGTAGGCATGGTGGATTCAGCAGTTTCTTCAACGGGGTTGTCATGAATCAGATATAATGGACCTAGGGAGTTAGAATAGGGCCTGGTCCACAGGAGCTTTGACGGTCTCCAGGCTTTGGTGGCAGCTGGAAGTTCAGCAACTTCCTGGTCGTACATAGGTGACTTGGTGGGTCCTTCTTGCTTGTTCTGGTGGCAATGAGGCAACTTCAGCGGTAGAGATGTGGTGTTCTTGATGTGGTGGTGGGAGGATTCAAAAGTGGTATGTTTTGTGGATCCAGTTCCTCCTTCAGGGCAGCTTCAGAAAATGAAATGTGTCTTAAATTGTTTTATTTTCATAATTCATGTAATTAAATGGTACTGGTTAGTAGCATCTTATGCACATTTTAATGTATTTTCAGAAATACAAGTAACAATAAATTACTGTATTATACTATATGCGCACGGAGCAGACAGATGAAGCGTGGTTTATTGCTGGTACCGCTGATCTTGCAGGACCCACCTCAGTACACACTGGAATGTCATATTTGAACTTTGACCTGATCTATGGTACAAAACTCAGGGAATCAATTCATTTCCATCACAGGAGCAGAGTCAGACTGTGATAAGGGAGGAATATTTTTCAGCGCAGCGCTGCTTTTTTTGTTGGTAAATTAGGCATTTATTTCACTACCAGGTGTCTTATAACTGTCTCATTTACAATAAAATCAGTTTACAGAAGAACTTGTTAATCACACAATAATCATTTTGATGCTTAGATCTCTGTAATGGCAGAAGTAGATTTGTTTTTGACCCTCTAACAACCAATTACATTGGTTGACAGCAAATTCCAGAAAACACTGAATGCTCTTAGCTGTGGAGTTACACAATTGGGAAAAGTCAAAAAAAATTATTTTGGACAAAGTATTTAAGTAATCTCAGTCTGCAGTTTGAAGCTATTTCCCTTTAGTAAAGAAGACTAAGACCACAAGAAATAGGAACAGGAAAAGGCCGTTTAGTCCCTCAAGCCTGCCCTATCATTCAATAGGATTTGACCAATCCAACATCCCTCATGTCCACTTTACTGCCCTTTCCCTGTAGCCCTTGATTCCCTTACTGATTAAGAATCTATTTATCTCAGCCTTAAATATGCACATCAACTCTTTCCCTACAGCTCTTTGTAACAAGGAGTTCCAAAGACACTCAATCATCTGAGAGAAGAAATTTTTCCACATCTCAGTCTTAAATTGGCAACTTTTATTCAGAGACTATGCTCTCTGGTTTTCGATTCTCCCATGAGGTGAAACATCAGCTCAGCAATTACCCTGTCAAGTCCCTTATCCTAAAAGAATCCGATATGAATGAGATCACCTCTCATTCTTCTGAACTCCAGTGAATAGAATTCCAAGCTGTTTAGCCCTTGCTCATAAGACAATCCCCTTCATACTGGGGATCATCCTCGGATACTTCTCTGAACTGCCTACAATGAAATAATATCTTTCCTTAAATAAGGGGACCAAAACTGCTTACAGTACTACAGCTCTGGTCTCAAGGTAGCCTTGTAGAATTGCAGTAGGATTTCCCAACATTTATATTCTAAATCTGGACTGATTTTTAGCATCCACAATTCTTTGCTTTTGTTCATAATCTGCCATCATGTATTTGCAAGCAAAGTTGATTTCATTTATTTACATTATACTTAATCTGTCATGAATTTTCCCACTCAGCTTGTCCAAATTACAACACAGCATCACTGCATTCTCCTCACAGTTCATGCTCCCACCCAGCTTTGTGTTATCTGCAAACTTAAAGGTATTACATTTGGTTCCCTCATCTAACCTATTTGAATATATTGCAAATAGCTAGGGTTAAAGCCCTGATCCTTGCAGTACCCCATTAGTCACCGCCTGCTGCTCGGAAAAAATACCCATCGATTCCTACACTTTGTTTCCTGTCTGTGAACTAATTCTCTAGCCATGTCAGTATACTACAGCCAAGGTCTTTGATTTAACTTTTCATGCTAATTTCTAGGTGGGATACACAGTATCATGTTGTAATTCCTTCACACAATGGGCCAGAAGTTGCAAATAACTGCAACAGTCACTTTGCAGCCAAGCCTGGATTTGCACATGTCACAAGAACAGCATCAACAATGGTTTAGGCTAAACATAGTTTTGAACAGTGAAGTCACCTGTCAAGAAAAGTTACCATTTCTGTATACCACCATTTAAATGAAGGCCCACCCCTCTTCATTGTAGTCTAGATCCATCTCAATTAGTGCTGGGCAAAAAGGAGAAGATTCAGCTCTGATTCAGACATTACAATGCCACTGCAACCCAGGTGTGTTTAAACTAAGTAGTGGGGGGAGGGGACAAACTGGAAATTTAAGAATGAAGTTAAAGGGAAAGTGAGAATCAGAGAAGTTAAGAAAGACAACAGAATCAACGGAGCAGAAAACTCAAGAAGGGATCGTACAGTATGGCCAAGTGAAATAGGGTTTGATAAGGTGAGAGGAGTAACAAATTAAAAGTATGATACATGAATACACGAAGCATAAGAAATAAGGTGGATGAGCTCGAGGCTCAGTTGGAAATTGGCAGGTACGATGTTGAGGGGATAAATGTGACGTGGTTTCAAGTGGACAGGGCCTGGGAAATTAATATTCAAGGCTATACATGCTATCGAAAGGACAGACTGACAGGCAGAGGGGGAGGGGTGGCCCTGTCCGTGAGGAATGATATTCAGTCCCTTGCGAGGGGGGACATCGAATCAGGAGATGTATAGTCAGTATGGATAGAGCTGAGGAATTCTATGGGTAGAAAGACCCTAATGGGAGTTATCTACAGGCCCCCAAACAGTAGTCTGGATGTAGGGTGCAAGTTGAATCAGGAGTTGAAATTGGCCTGTCACAAAGGTATTACTACAGTTGTTATGGGGGCTTTCAACATGCAGGTAGACTGGGAGAATCAGGATGGTACTGGACCCCAAGAAAGGGAGTTTGTGGAGTGCCTCCGAGATGGATTCTTAAAACAGCTTGTACTAGAGCCTACCAGGGAGAAGGCAATTCTGGATCTGGTGTTGTGCAACGAAGCAGATTTGATCAGGGACCTCGAAGTAAAGGAGCCATTAGGAGGTAGTGACCATAATATGATAAGTTTTAATCTGCAATTTGAGAGGGAGAATCTGAAGTGTCAGTATTGCAGTTGAACAAAGGGAACTATGGAGCTATGAGGGAGGAGCTGGCCAAAGTTCAATGGTACAATACCCCAGCAGGGATGACAGTGGAACAACAATGGCAGGTATTCCTGGATATAATGCAGAAGGTGCAGGATCAGTTCATACCAAAGAGGAAGAAAGATCCTAAGGGGAGTCAGGGGCGGCCGTGGCTGACGAGGGAAGTTAACGGCTGTATAAAGATAAAAGAGAAGTATAACATAGCAAAGATGAGTGGGAAGCCGGAGGACTGGGAAACTTTTAAAAAGCAACAGAAGATAACTAAAAAGGCAATACACAGAGAAAAAAATGAGGTACGAATGCAAACTGGCCAAAAATATAAAGGAGGATAGTAAAAGCTTTTTTAGGTATGTGAAAAGAAAAAAAAATGGTTAAGACTAAAATTGGGCCTTTGAAGACAGAAACAGGTGAATTTATTATGGGGAACAAGGAAATGGCAGAAGCGTTGAATAGGTACTTTGGATCTGTCTTCACTAGGGAAGACACAAACAATCTCCCAGATGTAATAGTGGCCGAAGGACCTAGGGTAATGGACGAACTGAAGGGTATTTATATTAAGCAGGAAATGGTGTTGGATAGACTGTTAGGTCTGAAGGCTGATAAGTACCTGCGACCTGATGGTCTGCATCCCAGGGCACTTAAGGAGTTGGCTCTAGAAATTGTGGACGCATTGGTAATCATTTTCCGATGTTTTATAGATTCAGGATCAGTTCTGGCGGATTGGAGGGTGGCTAATGTTGTCCCACTTTTCAAGAAAGGAGGGAGACAGAAAACAGGGAATTATAGACCGGTTAGCCTGATGTCAGTGGTGGGAAAGATGCTGGAGTCAATTATAAAAGATGAAATTATGACTCATTTGGATAGCAGTAACAGGATGGGTCAGAGTCAGCATGGATTTACGAAGGGAAAATCATGCTTGACTAATCTTCTGGAATTTTTTGAGGATGTAACTATGAAGATGGACAAAGAAGAGCCAGTGGATGTAGCGTACCTGGACTTTCAGAAAGCCTTTGATAAAGTCCCACATACAAGATTAGTGAGCAAAATTAGGGCACATGGTATTGGGGGCAAAATACTGACTTGGATTGAAAATTGGCCGGCTGACAGGAAGCAAAGAGTAGTGATCAATGGGTCCCTTTCGAAATAGCAGGTGGTGACCAGTGGGGTACCACAAGGTTTGGTGCTGGGACCGCAGCTGTTTACAATATACATTAATGATATAGATAAAGGCGTTAAAAGTAATATTAGCAAATTTGCTGATGACACAAAGCTGGGTGGCAGTGTGAAATGTGAGGAGGATGTTATGAGAAAACAGGGTGATTCGGACAGGCTAGGTGAGTGGACAGATGCAGTTTAATACAGATAAGTGTGAGGTTATCCACTTTGGTGGCAAGAACAGGAAGGCAGATTACTATCTAAATGGAGTCAAGTTAGGTAAAGGGGAAGTACAACGAGATCTTGTACATCAGTCAATGAAAGCAAGCATGCAGGTACAGCAGGCAGTGAAGAAAGCTCATGGCATGCTGGCCTTCATAACAAGGGCAACTGAGTATAGCAGCAAAGAGGTCCTTCTGCAGCTGTACAGGGCCCTGGTGAGACCGCACCTGGAGTATTGTGTGCAGCTTTGGTCTCCAAATTTGAGGAAGAACATTCTTGCTATTGAGGGAGTACAGCGTAGGTGCACGAGGTCAATTCCCGGAATGGCCAGACTATCATATGATGAAAGATTGGAGTGATTGGGCTTGTATACACTTGAGTTTAGAAGGATGCGAGGGGATCTGATTGAGATGTATAAGATTATTAAGGGATTGGACACTCTAGAGGCATGCTTCCACTGATGGGTGAGTCCAGAACCAGAGGACACAGTTTAAAAATAAGGGGTTGGCCATTTAGAACAGAGTTGAGGAAAAACTTCTTCACCCAGAGAGTGGTGGATATATGGAATGCTCTGCCCCAGAAGGCAGTGGAGGCCAAGTCTCTGGATACTTTCAAGGAAGAGATGGATAGAGGTCTGAAAGATAGCGAAATCAAGGGTAATGGGGATAAGGCAGGAACAGGATACTGATTGTGGATGATCAGCCATGATCATAATGAATGGTGGTGCTGGCTCGAAGGGCTGAATGGCCTATTCTTGCACCTATTGTCTATTGCCTGTTGTCTATAATAAGCACACCCATGAAGGAATTTGCCAGAGCTACAAATGAGGAAAGAAGTGAGGATCAGGGAATTAAACAGAAAGGGCATGATGATCCACAGAGATGTAATCAAATAGAGATCGTACATGATTCATCCTGCTGAAAGAACCACAGGAACTTCATCCCATTATGCTTGAGCTGGCATTAGATTACTGAATAAGATGAATTGGAGGCAACATAATGACAGAGGAGAACCTAAGACCTCAGACCATCAGCAAAACAACACAAGACAATTTAACTTCGACACATCAAACTATCATTCTTCTAGGTTCAAAGTGAGAATAGTGAAAAACTCAAATTATAAAATGTGTAAAATTGAATGTTAAAAGTAATTTTATAAAAAAACATGAACAGCAACAAACTCTGTCAAAAAAAAAATTGGTGGAGAGCGGTGTACATGGATCTAAAAAGGTTGGAAAGGATTCAGACAAGATTGAGTGTAATAAGTCTCACCACTGCCTTAAGGTCCTAAGAACTTGCTGAAGAACAAAAGTAGGGTCTTGTGTGAGACAGACCTGAGGCTAGGTGTTTGCGGTAATGAAATGATTATTCTTACAAACTGTAAACAGATGCAGTTATTCAATGAGCTACATCTTCCCTACTTTGTAGGTCTCTTCAGGTTAGACTGACATGTGGCTAACCTCACAGACCAGACAATGTAAGCCTCTAAAGAGCCCACACAATTAAAAGATGAGAATGTGACCAGAAAGGCAAAGAAGGTGAAGAAGTCAACCTGGAGAACATTAGGACAGAAGATATTTTAAAAGCATCTATAACAGCACCTCCACCACGTGGGCTCTAATTTAGGGCTCCTTAGGACTGGAGAAACTTTTAACACAACTCCTCTGCGCTTTGGTGTCAGCTACGTTGAGACATGCTTGGACCAAGATGCAGTGCAGGCCTCAGGATTTTGTTTCTGATAACATGCCTTTCCAATTTGCTTCATCATATAAGTACCATATCTTAATGGTCAGTCCTCATTTTAACTAGGGTCTAATAAAAGAAAATGTGCAAACAAGCCAAGTCCTCCTGCTGGAAAACCAGCAGATGAGCTGCACCACCAGATCACAATCCAGGCCATAACATCCCCACAGTGCAGAAGAACAGCCAGCAACACTATAAGGAACTCATTGACAGTCTTCAATCTGCCACTGGGAGTGCCATACTCTACTACTTTACATGACTCTATTTCTGTCAATGCACTCACCTCCTAATGCAACTCTTGATAATGCATGCAACATCTCATCTCACTTGCCCTTGCTCCCTCCAAATCTCCACACCACCAATTCTGCAAACTCTCTGCACTACCTTACCAGTCCTTTCGACCAGCACCCCATCTTTCCTGAACATGCAGCATGACTCACAGCTGTGCCATCCACTGGTATCTCACAGATTCTGTCAGTATACGAGATGACAGCTCAAAACTGGGCAGAATGAAGCCATATGGATGGCAGTGGGGATGTGGGTGGAAGCAATATTTGGTTCCTCACTGCCTACAAGGAGAGAATACATGCCCTAGCAGCAGTAAGCCAAGACCACTTATGTAGGGTTGCAGAGACATCCATATTTTACTAACTGAGTAAATACCACTCTACAAGCAACTGCCAGTCTCCACCAATTCAAGGATTAGTCAGTTTGAAAGTGAGAAAGCGACACAGAGAAGGTGACATCATGTTGCTATTGCTGTTGTAACAGTCTTCATGTAATCAGGCCTCAGGAAAGGTCCTGATGAGGCAACAGCAGATCACAGGCATGTTGCAGCGAGTCGGGGCTCAGAAGCAGTATTAGAAAACATTAGTCAATGCAGCCATGAGTGGGTCTGACAGGAGTGCTTAAATCATATTTGCTTGGCTCAGCTGAGAAATATTCCAACTTAGGGAAATCCAGCAGCAGTGAGGGATTCACCAAGTTAGTTATTTTAGAACTAGCCTGAATTGTGCCCGTCAATAAGAGGGCTGGAATGCATTATGAAGAATCCAGTGGAATGCAGTGTCAGGGGAAGAGATTGAACAACCAGGGCCTGACCAGTCACCGAGTCAGTCTGAGACAGAGCTGCTTCTGAGGGGATTTCAAGGCCAGACGTTCAAAGTGAAAACCTGGAATCCTTTGAAAAAGAGACAAAGTTTTAAACAGGCTTGGAGGCCCAGACTGTCATCGCCATCATCGTTGCTTAATCCGTTGGTTCCGTCTTCACCACATCTGCTATTTAATGTGTTCTGTGGGTGGTGAACCATAGGTTGTCTGTAAACGCATATTTATCCCAAGGTAATTCTGAATGTTCGAGCATATGTTGCATATTTTTTAGGGTTTTCATTTTCTGGCCTTCTCAGGAAAAGTTGAACCTGTTTGTTCAAAATAACCAGATTTATGTGGCTTTATTTTCTTAGAGAGTACAAAGGATCTTAAGTCTGGTCTACTTTAAACAAAAAAAAACTGGTCTCTGAAAAGATCATTACATAATTTGGTAGGCTCCTTCAGAGTCATAACAAACTTCATCTGAAATAAACCATTTCTGACATGGCAGCACTCCCTCAGAATTATGCAGAATTTTCAACCTTAACCTTTATTTTAAATGTCTTGTCATGGAACTTGAACCTAGAACTTTTAAACTCCAAGCGTACCAACAAAATCATTGCTGACATTATACTGTTTTTGCTGTGCAAGAAGGAAGCATGTATGTCCCTGCAATGTTATTAGAATATGACTCTGCATGTTTGTTCACAACAAAATAACTGAAGCCAGTTATTAAACCAAACTGTACAGACACCAAAGCCTTTTACTCAAGCCTTAATTTGATGACAGATTTTATAAAATTGCAGCAATTAGAGTAGATTGCATAGACACACAGTACAGAACTTTCTTTCGCAGGCAAACCTCAAGCTTGAAGAACAGAATGTTTATCTGTGACATCCTCCACCCCTATCCAACCACAGCAACTCTGAATAGTCTACAGGTTGGGGGTGATGGACACTGGAAATCATGAGAAGGATGTTGGGGGTGGACGTAGACAGGGCTAGAGTCTTGTCTTGAGGCTCTGTTACTGTGTACAAAATTTAAAAAGTAAGTAAAATCCCTTCATTCCTGGGACCAAGTCTGCTAGCACAGCACAATTAAAAGCCTGTTTATCCATGCAACAGATCCAGATCTAAATTACAGAAATACAGACATTGACATGTTCAGCATAGGCATACCATGCCCTTAAAGCAATCATTATGAAGCACTGGCTGGAATGTCATGCTTCCCTAATGAAGAGAAGGCCCAACCAAAGCCCAACTAACTATTTTTGGACCTCTTGTTGCCAATGGAGCTAGTCTGACCAAGATAAGGATTGATCAATGTCAACAGGGTTCAATTAGCTTACACTCTTAAAGGCTCAGCATGCCTTAACCCAGATTTATCCTACAAAAGTTGTCACCAAAGTCTTTTATTCCGCAACAGTCAAAATTCCCTAGTAGATGGCAAATGCTTACACAATACGTTATCTTGTCATGGTGAATTGAAGTAAGATGATCATCCCATAGTGTTTTGTCTTACTTGGAAGGCTTGTGCAAATGGTGTGGTTACTGCCTTCATCCTTGTTGTTTCAGAGCATATTGAACACCGCACCTCCTCAGAGTCTAGGGATCTTGGGCTAGTGTCTCCAGCACTGACCAATTTAACAATCTCTCCCATCTAGCTACTTTGCAATTGCACTCACAGTTGAAACAGATGGTTCGATAATGTTGGTCATAATTGTCACATTAAGTTGGTTTCTAATCATAACGAGATGAAATGCAGAAGTGTCGCTGATATAGTACAGATACATAAAGAACGGAAACCAGACAAATAATGATTTTTCTGAACAGGAATAATAGGCAGCAGGAAATAATGCAAATGAACTAGAAAAAGAAATCCCATACCTTCAACCATTTAAGGCCAAAGTTGTTGCACTCATGCAAACTTTCATTAACATGCTTCGCACAGTCATTGTGTAGCGTAATGGAATAAAAGAAAGAGAAGCATGCAAAGTATTTACTAGAATATCAGAGAGGAGCACCTAAAACACATTACCAGAGGCAAAAATCTATTATTTCACAACTATTTATATATATGTCTCCTTTGCTAATCATCTGTAGCTCACATTTTTCAGCCATACCTAAGCAGTTCATTTGTCATACTGAGGCATGCAGACCCTTTTGGTAATGTAGAAGACACAATCCATTCAACAACAGACAATGATTTTAAGATAATAATTTCTTGACATTAACTACTTCAATAAAATTTAAACAGACTAAAAATCTTAGACATATTTAAGAATAATTTGACATTATTTTACCCAAAACCTTTTTCTTAAATTAATTTTTCACTACATTCCTTACGACTCAACATTTTGCAAATAAAGGAACTGATCTTGGAACTATTATTAACATGGTTCTTGTGTTACTTGAGGGATCGTGGTCAATCATGTGATCCTACTTAATAACACTGGGCTGAATCTTACATTGTTTTGGCTAATTCTGAGCTGTCTAGAGTTTTTTGGAGGATTAACACCACAAAGTCTAGGGAGATTTCTTGCTGTATCTTACCAAACTTCCTTGATAAACTACTTACCCCTCCACTATGGTGTCTGGCACATCTGATGCCAATGCTAACTTACATTGCATGCCTCCCCAGAAGTACATTGAACGAGGGTTGTTTCATGAGTGTTCTCAGAATCTGATATATATCTGATCTGATGTCAATGCTCATGGATGTGGGTACATGTTGCTAGTGCCCATGGAGCCTGCCCTGACATGGTGATGCCAGTGTTCAACATAGAATTCAATAAGAACATGTAACAAGTTGAATTTGCCACGTACACATGCTGGTTTCCGTTTTGATTTTTCTCAACGTGTGGTTTGTTTTGCGAGTTTGGTGAATTGGAAATCTGAATATTAATGAGGTGAGTTGGTCCATCAATAAGGTATTTAACAAGCAATAATCCATTTTAATTGACAACTCACTGCTGACAAGAAACACTACACCTTGCTTGTGAAAAGCATAAAAGATGCGCCTGCCAGCAAGATGAGCCTGGCTGGGTTTCTAGCCCCATTCTGCCATAAATCTTGCCATAGCCTATGTTACTCAAACCCCATGACATTCTGCTCCACGCAATTTACTAAAAATTCTCAAAAGTATTTTCTTCTCCCCTTCTTTGTTGACTTACTAGTTTTCTCCCCAGACCCTTTAAAAGTGTTCAGTTGTTGGTTGATTACAATTTCATAGATATTGGAGATCCTATAACACGTCATTTCAATAACCATACTTTGTGTGTACTCTTAGGCTTTTAAAAATCTTTTCTAATCAACATTTTCAGCAATGTCATGATGCATCTCTGTAGCAAGTGGGATCTGCAATGTGTACCTCCTGGCTTAGAGGTAGGGACTGTAGACCTTTAGACATTTGGTTTAATTACATTGTTGTAATAGTAATTACTTGCAAGCTAAGTTGCTGCAACCTCACTTTATTTCCCATTCTTAACCCTGCACTGGTGAGACCAATCACAGCTTGATTGAGCTCAGATAACTCAGGACAGTCCAGACCTTGGACATGGTATGTTTCTGTTCTGTATGTGTGTATGCTCAGATGTAGATGCAACATACCACTTGTGCTTTGATTTCACAATCACTGGCACTGTCACTGCACACTGCTGTACACAAATGCAAAGCCGAACAGACTTCTATAAAGAGCACAAAATTAGAGATGTATCTCTTTGCAGAAGCACAAAGCATATGGAACTTGAAACTCATAACACTATGAAACTGACTGCACAACCCTCCACACAACCATGGTCACTCAGCCCTCTACACACCCACAATAATCACACTCCTTTTAAAGACAAAGATACCATCCAATATACAACGCTAAACATGATCAAAGACCAGAATTGTATTGATGTCTAATATTAGTGCTACTTTCAGAGTAAAATATAGGGAATCAGAATCAACCACAAACATCTTAACACAGCAGCCATACCTATCAATTAATGCACAACATAAATACAGTATTCATTGTTGTGCAGTTGATTATATAATTAACTAAGCAAAACAACTGAGCTAACTATATGTGTTGTATCTCATGTAGAGATAACAGTGTGATACCATCTCTCTGCTACAATTCTGCCATGGCTGGTTAGGCTGGGATGAAAAGATTCACTGGCATAAACACTAACCATATTTCATGTGGCTTTAACAACAGAACAAATTATTTCACCATGGAAAGTGATTCTGCTATTCTGCTTATCATAATAAACATAGAACATTACAGCACAGTACAGGCCCTTCGGCCCTCGATGTTGTGCCGACCTGTCATACCGATCTCAAGCCCATTTAACCTACACTATTCCATGTACGTCCATATGCTTATCCAGTGACGACTTAAATGTACCTAAAGTTGGCGAATCTACTACTGTTGCAGGCAAAGCGTTCCATTCCCTTACGACTCTGAGTAAAGAAACTACCTCTGACATCTGTCCTATATCTTTCACCCCTCAATTTAAAACTATGCCCCCTCGTGCTCACCGTCACCATCCTAGGAAAAAGGCTCTCCCTATCCACCCTAACTAACCCTCTGATTATTTTATATGTTTCAATTAAGTCACCTCTCAACCTTCTTCTCTCTAACGAAAACAGACTCAAGTCCCTCAGCCTTTCCTCGTAAGACCTTCCCTCCATACCAGGCAACATCCTAGTAAATCTCCTCTGCACCCTTTCCAAAGCTTCCACATCCTTCTTATAATGCGGTGACCAGAACTGTACACAATACTCCAAGTGCGGCCGCACCAGAGTTTTGTACAGCTGCAGCATAACCTCTTGGTTCCGGAAGTTGATCCCTCTGTTAATAAAAGCTAAAACACTGTATGCCTTCTTAACAGCCCTGTCAACCTTCAAGGTGGCAACTTTCAAGGATCTGTGTACATGGACACCGCAATCTCTCTGCTCATCTACACTGCCAAGAATCTTACCATTAGCCCAGTACTTTGCCTTCCGGTTACTCCTACCAAAGTACATCACCTCACACTTGTCTGCATTAAACTCCATTTGCCACCTCTTAGCCCAGCTCCTCAGCTTACCTATGTCTCTCTGCAACCCACAGCATCCTTCGTCACTATCCACAACTCCACCGACCTTAGTGTCGTCTGCAAATTTACCAACCCATCCTTCTACGCCCTCATCCAGGTCATTTATAAAAATGACAAACAGCAGTGGACCCAACACCGACCCTCGCGGTACACCACTAGTAACTGGTCTCCAGGATGAACATTTCCCATCAACTACCACCCTCTGTCTTCTTTCAGCAAGCCAATTTCCGATCCAAACTGCTATATTTCCCACAATCCCATTCCTCCGCATTTTGTACAATAGCCTACTGTGGGGAACCTTATTGAACACCTTGCTGAAATCCATATACACCACATCAACCGGTTTACTCTCATCTACCTGTTTGGTCACCTTCTCAAAGAACTCAATAAGGTTTGTGAGGCACAACCTTCCCTTCACAAAACCGTGCTGACTATGCCTAATCAATTTATTCTTTTCTAGATGATTATAAATCCTATCCCTTAAAACCTTTTCCAATACTTTACCAACAAGACCTCATTAATAAAGAGTATGCAGAAACTTGCAAAATTTGTGTCCTTCAACAAATAGATTTCAATTTGCCTGTGATTCAGATGCAGAAAAAAAAGGTAGTCAAATAATGTAAACCAAAGTACCATGAATAAATTATACTCACTTCTTTGATTTGCAGACTCCAGTTTGAAACTTACATATGACAGAGGTTTTGACTTTTAATTTATAACATATGTAAGATGGGAAAATGAAATCTACCTCTTCTCCATTTTAAATGGTAGGCCCCTAATTCAAGATACCCCATGAAAGTAAATATCTTCTTAGCATCTAACCAGCCAAGTCCCCTTGGAGATCTTTTAAATCAACCTTTTCATTGATATTCTTACATAACACTGCAGCAGGTAGGACTTGAACCCAGGCCTTCTACCTTAGAGATGAGGACACTAACAGTGTACCACAAGAGTCTCCTCAGAATACAGTCATTGAGTCATAAAGTCATACTGCTTGGAAACAGACCTTTCGGTCCCACTAGTCCATGCCAACCATGTTCCCAAACTAAACCAGTCCCATCCACTTGCATTTGGCTCCAACCTTTCCTATTCATGTATTTAACGAAACGTCTTTTAAGTGTTGCAACCGTATCTGCATCGGACACTTCCTCTGGCAGTTCATTCCACACGTTAACTACTCCCTGCATAAAAAAGTTATCCCTCATGTCCTTTTTAATTCTTACTCCTCTTACCTTAAAAATAAGCCCCCTAGTTTTGAACTTCCCCATCTTCGGCAAAAGACCTTTGCTAGTCACCTTATCTATGCCCTTCATGATTTTATAAACTCTAAAAGGTCACCCTTCAACCTCTTATGTTCCAGTGAAAAAAATTCCAAGCCGATCCAACCTCTCCTTATAATTCAAACCTTCCAGTCTCAGTTACATCCTAGTAAATCCAGAACTGCACACAATACTCCAGAAGAGTCCTCACCAATGTCCTGTACAGCCTCAACATGATATAGCAACTCCTATACTCAAAGATCTGAGTAATGAAGGTAAGGGTACTAAACACTTTCTTAACCACCCTGTCTATTTATGATGCCAATTTCAAAGAATTATGTACCTGAACCCCCAAGTCTCTCTGTTCTACAATATTAGCATTAATGGCCCTACCATTAATTGTACAAATCCTGTCCTTGTTTGTTTTACCAAAAACGCAATGCCTTGAATTTATCCAAATTAAATTCTGTCTGTCATTTCTCAGCCCATTGACCCAATTGATCACTGTCCATTATAGCGCCAATTTTGGTGTCATCCACAAACTTACTAATTATGTTTCCTATACTCTTATCCAAATCATTTATATAAATGACACACAAAAGTGGATTCAGTATCGATCCCTGCGGAACACCACTGGTCACAAGCCTCAAGTCAATTTTGTATCCAATTAGCTAGCTCTCCCTGGATCCTATGTGATCTAACCTTACTAATCAGCCTATCATGCAGAACCTTGTAAAAGACCTTGCTAACATCCACACACAATGTCTACTGGTCTGCCTTCATATACCTTCTTGGTCACCTCTTCAAAAAACTCCATCAGGTTTGTGAGAGATGATTTTCCATGACATTTGTATGAAGTGAATTGTACTGGACGGAAACTGATATCTTCTGTCGGGGTCCTCACATGGAGTCTGCGATGGATCATCCACTTGGTATTTCTAGCAGAAGATGATTCCAAATGCCTTGGCTGATCTTTTGCATCAATCTGCTAGGCTTCCCATACTTAAGAACGGGGGTTTTTGTGGGAATTCCTTACCTGGTGTCATGTTTTCTGTATAAGAGGGTGACTACATTTCAAAAATACTTCATTGTTTGTAAGATTGCAAGATGTTTGGTGATTGTAACATCCCTCCTTAAAGGCACTGTGGGTCAACCAACAGTACATGGACTGCAGTGGATCAAGAAAACAACTCACCACTACCTTCTCAACAGAAAGGGATGGACAATAAATGCTGGCCAACCAGTGACACCACTGCCCCCGCCCAACCCATGAATGAATAGGAAAAGAAACTCTACATGGATGCAAGCATTTCTTTCATTTTCTTTTTTCAAAATTCAAAACACAATTTGTAAGTTTACAGTTCACAACCATTTGAGTGGTATAGTGAATACAGAGGAGAATTGCTATAAATTACAGTCAGGCTTTTATGATCTTGTAGATATGCAAATAATTGGCTAATGATTTCCAACACAAATAAATGTCAGATACCTCATTTTAGTATGAAGAATATGGAGATCTCTCATTTATTGAAATGTGCAAGTTTGGGTGAGATAAAGAATCAGAGTTCTTAGATTAGAAACATACCAGTTACTATATGTTATGCTGCAGATTATCAAGGCTATAAAGAAAGCAAGCTAATCTCCAATGTTTATTTCCAGAGGGATAGGTTTGAAATGTCACTTTAAAATTGTATTGATCTCAGTTGGATCATGCTAAAATACAGTTCTTCTTTCTGGTCACAGATTACAAAAATGATTTATAGCCCCGAGAGAAGATGCTTTAAAACATTTACAAGGTTGATATCTGAAATGCAATATGAACATATCAGGAAAGGTTGGACAGGGTTAGTCTCCTTCCTCTTGACAAAAAAATAGTTGAGGAGTGACATTATGGAGATCATGAAAATTACGCAAGGCTTTGATAGAATGGTTACAAAGAGAATGTTTTCTCTTGCAAGGAAGGCCATAACTAGAGACCATTAAATGAAACAGTTGCATAGTAATAGCGATAGTAGAGCAATTATAATTGGAAATGCACAAGAGGACAGAAGCAAGGGTGCAGTTACTTTGGATAGTTTTGGAGCTGGAGTAAGTTACAGAAGTAGGGATGGACGAAGCCACCAAGTGATTAGAAAATGACAATAAGTAGTTTAAAGTCAAGACGTTACTTGACCAATGACCAGTAGGTTGTTGAGCTCAGATGATAAACAGGATTTGTGCATTAATATACAGGGAGCAAAATTTTGGATGAATTCACGGGAATTAGGGCATTCAGCCAAGAGAATATAGGGATATTTAAGCCGAGAGGTCACAAATGCATGGATGCTGACAGCAATAGGAAATGAGCTGAGTTACACAAATTTGAGTGACGTTTCACTGGTGGAAATAGGTGATATTAATCATGATTAGTAATTCAGCTCAGGGTGAAATGTGAAATCAAGTTTGTGAAAAGGCTAACTTAATGTTGCACTGTTGAGAGAGAGGGATGGAGCTAGTAGCTAGGCAAATGAAGTTAACACATAACACATTCAGGATGAAAGGTTTATATGGACGGTAGAGAAGTGTTGATATAAATGAAAATTTTATACTGGCTCGTGGTTGCACATACTACTGACCTGTTTCTCAGAATTGTTTCTGGCCGCTTCTTCTTGCGCTAATACCATTTCACGTTCTGCTGTTATCTGTACACTCTCCCTCAAAGCCTCTTCTAATTCCTCAATCCGGTCATCTTTTTGTCGTAAGGAATCCTGAAGGAATGATGAAAAAAGGCAATGACCATTCATGTATTTGAAAAGTACAATGACAAGACATTTGATAGGTCCAACCTTAAACATGGGATCATGATACATAATGAACCTACATTTGTTTCCTCTGATGTAGGCAGCACACAATTTCATGCTGTCAGACGGTGACTAGAACTGTGGTGTGCTACCAGGATGAACCACACTGCTGAATGGCTGCACACCTGAGTACAGCATAACACTAAGACAGGCTAGCACCACTTAAACTTAGCAACATCATTTAAAGTCAGCATACACCTCTTAAAGGGGCATGTATTCTGACTGGAACTGGCACTGTCAGCCACTGGAGAAGACTGGTCAAACAGAAATAAATCATTGAAAAATGCAACAACATTGGAGACAGTCTGTTCCAAGATCGCCAAAGTATATCTTGAACACTATATTTTTAAGGCTGAGGTGGAGAAATTGTTGACTAACAAGGGAGATAAAGGGTATCAGCGGTAGGTAGGAAAGTGGAGTTAAGGCCACGATCATATTCGCTATGACATTATTAAATGGCAGGGCAGGCTCAAAGGGACGAAATAGCCAATTCCAGTTCCTAATTCACATGGTCATTACAGAATATTGGAGTTCCTGACGGAGGAGGTGGATATGTGGACAGTAGTGTTCTATGCACAAGGGACCAGGGATATTCTGACAGACACAGTGAAGGCAGTGGGGCCTAGTAGATCAATGTTCAATAGCTGCAGAATTGCACTGAGGATTCTGGATGCACTGTTCCAAGAAGACCTTACAGGAATGGTCATGGTCAGTGAATTAAAATGTCATATCTTTACAGACAATAAGAATCATAGAGTTATACAGCATAGAAACAGACCTTTTGGTCCAACTTGTCCAAGCTGACCAGTTATGCTAAATTACTCCAGTCCCATTTGCCAGCATTTGGCCTGTATCCCCCGAAACCCTTCCTATTTATATGCCCGTCCACCTTTAAATGCTGTAATTGTACCAGTCTTCACTACTTCCTCAGACAGCTCATTCGATGCACGCACCACCCTGTGTGAAAAAGCTGCCCCTCAGGTTACTTTGAAATCTTTCTCCTTTCATTTGAAACCTAGTTTTAGACTCCCTCACCCTGAGAAAAAATGCTAGCAAATGGGAATGGAGTAATTTAGCAATAACTGGTCGGCATGAACAAGTTGGACCAAAGGGTCTGTTTCCACACTGCACAACTCTATGATTCTTATTGTCTATAAAGATATGACCTTATCCATGCCCCTCATGATTTTATAAACCTCTATAAAGATCACTCCTCAGCATCTGACACTCCAGGAAAAATAGTCACAGCCTACTCAGTCTCTCCAAAATCAGCAACATTCTTGTAAATATTTTCTGCACCCTTTCAAGTTTAACAAAATCTTTCCTGTAGCAGGGAGACTAGAATTGCATGCAGTATTCCAAAAGTAGCCTAACCAATGTTCAGTACAGCTGCAACGCGACCTCCCAACTCCTACACTCAATGCACTGACCAATAAAGGCAAGCATACTAAATGACTTCTTCACTACCCTTTCTACCTGCAACTCTGCTTCAACGAACTATGAACCTGCACCTCAGTCTCCTTGTTCAGCAATACCTCCCATTACATGTACAAATCAGTCCCAGATTAACTTTACCAAAATGCAACATTGCACACTTCTCTAAATTAAACTCTATCTGCCACTCCTCCACCCATTGGCCCATCTGATCAAGGTCCTATTGTACTGAGTTCTTCACCTCAGGTCACCACCACAACTTTATGCTTCTCCCAATAATCTCGATGACATATATCTTAAAAGAATACAACTGAAGATGCTAGAAATCTGAAATAAAAAGAGAAATGCTATAAATACTCAGCAAATCAGGCAGTACCTGTGGAGAAAAATTGAGTTAACATTTCATTTTGATGATTCTATTTCCATTGTGAGTGACTTGAGTATTTCCAGCATTTTTTGAATTTGCCACCTGAACTAAAGACAAGGCTGCACCTCAACCTTGCACTTAGCACCTTTGCAAGCCTCACACTAGCATCTCTCAACTTGCACACTTTTGGTTATTCAGTTATGACTGCATCAGTAACCATATAGATTGCAGCACCCTCACTGACACATTCCTTTCTCTTTCAGAACAATGTGGTTGACAGTTGTAAGCTTCTTTATCTTATCTGTGACAGTCATACATGCTCACCCCTGGAGATTTGGTGTTTCCAGACTTAGCACAGCCACAAATGACGGTTTGAACGCATCAAGTCTGAAGTTACACTGAGATCTAATCTTAACTTCTTTTCAAATATCACATCTCTTATCCCACAATCTGTTCTAATTTACAAGATGCTGACAGTTTAAGTATGGCTCTCTTGCTTCCTCCCATCTCCATTCATCATAAACTTATACTTGTCAACGTCTCTTTTGGAAGGAACAACAGAAAAGCAGAAAGGTGAGAAACCTTTTAAAGCAGTGAGGTAAAAGGTGAGAAAAGGTAAAAGCTGGTATTCAAACGCATTTGAGCATTCATGAACATGAACCAGAATGTTTTGATACAGCAAGCAATTAGGTCAGCAAGTAACACGCCAGCCTTTTATGTAAGGGAGTTCTCTCATAACAGCAAGAAAGTTTTGGTGCACTATAAAGTACTGTGTGCAGATTTGCCTAAGGTGTTTTCCAATTGTCTTAGGGGATGTGATAAAGATTTAGTGGATTGATTCCTCAGACAGGAAAGATGATTTTGAGGACAGAGTGAGTAGAAAATGCTCATGAGATATATATGGACAGGCTGTGGCTTGTGGCCGGAGAGCTAGGAAATAATTTCTATTTCTCACAACAAGAAAGCCAAGATTTAAGAGTGGGATGTAGAAAAATGTCTTCCATCAAATGTTGAGAGTGTCTGAAATTGTTATACCTCATTCAGGTAGCATGCTGGAAATCAAGCACCATCCCCCAGACATGTCACAAAAGTTAAAGCTCTTATAAAAAATACACAATGTTCCTCAATTTAGCTGTCTTTCAGGCCCAGATTGACAGAATGCCTAGACCAGGTTTCTGCATTTAAGAAGAACTATTATTTATTACAAATAAATAGGTTCCAGCTATGGATAAACAAACATAAACCATCAACATATAACTCCACAATTTAAAAATATAACCCTCTTATAGAGAACACCTAAGCACACACATGGACAGATTTAAGATGTCGTAGGGACGGGGAAGAAAAATGGGTGTGATAGGCAGAGGGAAAAAGTTTTCTTTTACAAAAATACACTTTGTTTATAAAAAATCTTTGTATGTGTACATTGTCAGAAAAGCAGTTCAGTTCTGTACAGGTGCATATCAAGTAAATTAAAAAAATTGGACTTTGATTCAAAAAAGCCAAAGACCTCTCCTACACTTACAATACTAATATTTACAATCATTTGAGGCACTAGGAAGGTCAGATAAGTAAACAGACCCCACCCCCACAGCATTTACCTTTAGCAAGAAGACCACAAATATTGGTCTTTCCCCACTGCACCTTGGCAGCTGCTCCAACCTTTACTGTGCCCCTCAGCACATAGTCCTGGAACTTGGAATGTGCCAGTCTGCAACATTCAGGGTCAACTTCTTATTCTGGGAGGGCAACAAGTTTTGGGCAGACCAAAGAGCATCTTTCAACGATTTGATAGTTCTCCAGGCACAGTTAACGTTTGTCTTGGTGTGTGCCCCGGGGAAAAAACCATACAGCACAGAGTCTCACATCACGGAGATGCTCGGGACGAGCCTTGACACAAACCACTGCATCTTCTTCAGTCTTCCGTTGCAAAGGCACATTCCAGAAAGTGCTGTGTGACAATCTCAATGCCCCTGCAGCCACTTGGAAGGCACCGTGTAGTGGCACAAATTGACCCAACATACATGAAGGATCCCACAAGCAGTGCCCTTTTCACCACCAGCCAAGTGATATCTTGGTGCTCGTTAGACAGTTCTGGTGATGAGGCATTTTGCCAAATGATTTTGACAATCTGCTCAGAGAACCACATGACAAGATCTACCCTTTCCTTTTCCCTCAGGGTCTTGAGGACGCTACGTGCTGATCATTTCCTGATGGACCTGTGGTCAAAGGTGCTTTACTTTTCAAATCTCTCAACGAAAGACAGGTAATATGGAATGGTCCCACTACGTGGGTGCGTTCTGTGGCACCAAGACTAGTCCCATCCTTCACAACACCAGGGACAAGCAGAACCTCAATACATAGTGACACTTGGTGTTTGCACACCGAGGGTCTACACACAGCTTGATGTAGCTGCACACAAAGCTGGCCATCATGATGAGGACAAAGTTAGGTACATTCTTCACCCCCTTACCCAGGGTTTTGTACATTAAGTCCTTGCAGACACAGTCCATCTTAGATCTCCAGATGAAGTGGAAGCTGGCTCAGGAAACTGCCACAGTGCTGTTCCGGGGTTTGGGCCAGACTTGGAGCACGTACAACAACAGAGAGTACCTCATACCTGTTGATTGTAACAACTCGGCAGTGCAGAGAAAACGAACAATGGTGCCGCAGACAGAAAGGAGAAGAGATCCTCATCTCTCTTCTCCTTGAAAAGTCTTCAGGAGACACTCACACTCCTTCACATTCCTGAAGGTCATGTAAAACTGGAGAAATCCTGCAGGCAGAAAATATCTGCTGCTTGAAACCCACAGCAATCCAGGAAGACTCTTATTACGAAGGAGGTCTGGTGGACTGGTGATACCTTACTCACAGTCACCTTGACTGTATTGTAGATCTCCTGGCCTAGGATGCAGGTGCAAACAGGGGCTATAGCTCTGGTTGGCTGAATTGGTGTTAGGCCAAAGCCAGAATAAAGATCATTTCAGTTCTGCGAAGGGTCACCGGACCCTAAATGTTAACTGTGCATTTTCTTCACAGCCCAGACCTGCTGAGCTTTTCTAGTAACTTCTGTTTTTATTAAAGATCACTTCACCTGATGGAGTTGTAGTACTCTGAAAGCTTGTGATTTCAAATAAACCTGTTGGACTATAACCTGATGTCATGCGACCTTGTCCATCCCAGTCCAACACCAGAAACTTCACACCACAGCACAAAGAATCACCAGGTTCAGCTCAGCTCAACAAATGATCCTCCAGGTTCTGTACACAATCCAGTGACAATCTCAAGATCAGAGGGAAAAAGACTGGGAAAGCAGTTCAATGTCCCTGCTCAGAGGATTCACTGAGGAGGTCATTTTGACTTACAGGGTAGGTACATGGCTTATACAGAAGGTACAGGATGACCAGTTCACACTTTTATTGTATAGCTTACTGGGCAACAGCCAAAGTTTACATCAACTTACATCAATAAATTGGCTTTTTTTGGGGTTGAGGAGTTTTTCTTTAAAGTAAACTGCACAACAGAAACAGCTCCTGCTCTTTCAGAGGTCCAATAATTTCTGACCGAAACATTCACATACCCAAGGTGCTCAGCTCCCTGGAAGATAATCATATACTTGCTGGCAGGCAGAAGGCCTTTGTCATCTATAACTCATCACTAGTCTAGAGAACAATCAACTACTTGGTGGTGGCTGAATCTCCATTCGTACACACCTCTTGGCTTCAGCTCATATGAAATGTTTCCTCCCACTCTTTGAACATACAGCAGCACTAACACCAATTACGATGAGTGCCAGGTTATTTGCTTCTTAAAAGTGCTGCAATTCTTCAACAATTCTTGGATGTTTCTCAACAGTCTTTTTTCCGATTTCAGTCCACAAGTAGAGACAAAATTTTAAAAAGGCATAACTTTACAGAAGTCTTACTCCTTGGATATTTTGTTACTTAATATGTTCAAAAGCCAAGATAACAGACGCACATGTAATGAAAGGAATCAAGATCGTAAGTATTAAAGAGGCTAGAGGCACAAGATGGAATAGAAATCCAACAATGATCTCGATGAACAGTTCCATAGACCAAAGGGGCTGTATGACTACTTCTGCATTTCCTACAGTTTAACAAATATCACAGGCAGAATACCCCAACACAAACAAAAGCTTATTACGCCGCTATAACAGTTACTTCCTTTTTATTCAGTGAGCCACGAAGATTGTTATTGTGATCTCAACTTACTGATTGCCTGGGTGCAGAATGAAGATGGGGCAAAACACGTCTAGAGAGAATGTACGGATGACAAACAATGTGTAATTAAAGAGTTGAGATGTCAACCTTTGACCAAAGCAGGATATTAATCTGTACATTGCATACTGAGAGATTACTGCTTGCTTGACACATCAATATCCTGCTTGGGACTGTATGATCCCCTTGAGGGAACTGTAAACCAAAATAACTAAATTTACTGAGTTACTTCACAAATGAAATTACCAACAAAATTCCATTTTTGGTAGTTTTTACTGAAAAATCAGAATCCAAGTAAACGAGACAAGAATTAACAGGAAAATTATTGTTGGTATGGATTATAAATCATACAAGGAATAGCAAATACAAGAAAGACGATCTGACAAGATTATAAGCTTTCATGTCACTTCCTCCAGAAATATTGCATCGCATTCAATGTCAGTATTTCCACTCAACCTCCAGGACGTATGAGCTCTAATTTTTCCTCACTGAATAGATTTGATCCTCAGACAACCTCAAAGGGAAGCTGCACGCAGTGCACTACATCTAGGTCAAAAGGTTATCACAGATAAAACAAGGAAAGTTAACAATTTAAAACACTCTGTACGGACATTCATTAGAACATTCCTGCAGAATTTCCTTAGCAAGGGCCATGACAATCTTGATGGCACAGATCAACCAGAGACTCCTTTACCTGCCTCTTTTAATAAATCTTATCGAACAGTCTGGTCCACTGTCAAAGGTAAAGCATTACTGTAAAATTGTACAATTTTCAATCTCTGCTCTAATCTGTCATCCGCTCCTTTGAGTGTGCTTTCTTCGTTCATCCCTTGCTGCAGCTTCTTTTTATCTGAAGATCTCCTGTGTGCCAGGTAGCCATTCAACTTACATATGTTAACTTTCTTCCGGCTGGTACTGCTTTCAGGACAAGAAACAAAAGATCACACATACCAGCATTTCATAATATCCAAGAAAATTAAAATTGATCCTTTTTATAACTGGTGCAATCTCTACAGAGTCCTTTTCAAAAATTCTTAATTCCAGATTCCACAGAAATTTTAAAGATATTCCAAATTTCTTTGTTGTATTGCTTCTGGGTCAAAGGTTGTCATGAACTGAAATTAACAGTTTATAATCCATTCGGAAATCCTTCAGGTTTTCTGCGTGGAAGTGAGCTTTCTTTTCAGTGTTATATTGCTATTCATTACTGGTGTGATTACAGTCAAGAGGAAGTTGTTCTCTATAAACATACAAGTGATCTCACCAACTTTATAAACAATGATACTTAATAAAGAGATTAAGGACATGAAAACGTTGTCAGCACAAATATCAAACATCTGACACAAAACTCTCCAGAAGCGACATCAGAAGCTTTGCAGCTGAATGTACAAAACAGTACATCTTCTGGAAAAAACGGAACAAGAATTCTTTAAAATGTCAGCTGCACTACAAATCCTGTTCCCATTTCCTTCCCTCAATACACCGCTATTAAAGTCAGAATGATGAATCCTAAGATATTGCGCAAATTACATAAAATAATTTCTTCAGATGCAGGTACATTCTCTCAACTCTGGTAGCCTCAAGGTTGAGACCGCACCAGACTTTGGGGTTTGCTAGTCTAGAGAGAAAAAAAAACGCACTAATTTAGAGCAAAATGCATTAATTCAAAGAGTAGGGAATATATGAGAAGCAAGTGACATGATTGTAAAGTACTTTAAGTCATTGGCCACATCACTGCTGATATTAATTCACTTCTCTTGAAATGGAATCAACAACTCTTTCATGCCTCTCCCACTTTCCCTACATCAGCATAATCTGTTCAAAATTAGAAAACATCAACCAAAAATGTCATGTTCAGTTTTGACAGAACTTTTTCTGTAACAAGGTGAAAGGCTCTTACTAAAATTGGGAAAAGGTGCTATGGCACTCCTATCAAAGTTTTTTTTTCTTTTTTTGGTTTCCACAAAGTCAGAGAGGCACAACTTCACGAAGTAAATACATAAATCTAATCAATCTTGTGCAATACCTACAGAACATTCTGTAAAATTGACAATTCTGTGGAAGGTAATTAAGTTAACGATGAATCAGATTACACAATACAGAAGGTGTCAATCAGAAGTGACCAAGAAGAATTCTGGGAGAAGTCAGCACAATCACCATGACTGCAAGTTCTGAGCAGCATCCTCACCTTGATCAATAGCCAGGACCCGGTTCCAGAGAGGCTGGAGGGAACAGATAGCAAACAGAGCAGTAAAATTTCAAAGGCAGGGTATTTTGGGCCTAGTTTGAAGTAGCAGCCTTAACTTGATTCTTTACCCAGGGATTATCGTGGGTTCTGCAGTTCGTGACATCATCAGTTCAAAAGTGATTTTTTTTAGACAGAAAAGGCTCCTGATTAATAATTAGTGATTAGATTATTCTTTTCCTTTCTTACCTTCAATTTCTATTAATATTTGCTCCCAAAAGATTTTAGAGTAGTGGGGATTTAGGCCAGTGGCAGTGTAGTACAGCTCTGGGCTTTAGTGTAGTCCTTAGATTGTCCCTTACAGAATAGTATATTTAGTATTTCTTAGTGAGAATCTAACACTAGAGAGAGAGCATCTCGTTAGCTGTGAATTAATTTTATAGTAGAAATGTATTTTAAATTAAATAGTTGCCAGAGGATAAAATTGGCAGCCAAAGGGTAATATGCTTCTTTTGCGGAATGTGCGAAATCAGAGACAATCTGAACAACCTTGATGACTACACCCGAAGGAAGCATGTCCAATGGCAGCTCCTGTCAGATTGCATGGATCAGGTGGAGCAGCAGATAGACGTACTTGGAAATATGCAGGAGGCACAAAGTATCATAGACGGAAGTTTTAGAGATGCAGTTACACCTAAGGTTCAGGCAGATAGATCGGTGACCGAATGAAGGGGCAGACAAACAGAGCAAGATTCCCTTATGGCTAACAAGCATACTATTTTGGATTCTGTTGGGGGAAGGGTAGAATTGCCAATCGGGTGCCCCTCCACCAAGTTATTAATATAGATAATAAATAATTGAGGCCTTGGGATTGATAATGGGGCACTCCACTAGTTATGTTGTTTCAACCTGAAAAAGACCCATTAATCCTAAATATCTGTCTTCAGTGTTAATCAATCCTTAACTCTTAAGTATGTATGAACATGAGGTCCTATCTTGTGCAATAACCTTTTATGTGACACCTTATTGAATGCCTTCTGTAAACACAAGTGCACAAATACATCAGATCAAACAGTTCTCCTTCATTAACTCTGCTTGTTGTGTCTTCAAAGAACTCTAAGCAAATTAGTCAAACATGATTTCGCTTTCATAAAACCATATTCACTGATTATGTTAAGCTTTCCGAATTGACTTGCTGTTTCTTCCTGAACAATGGCTGGTAGAATTTTCTCAATGTCCAGATGTTAGACCTATAGTTTTTTTCAAAAAACTTCCCTTCAGTTGAACCCTCCTCCCACCCAAATTAGTTAAAAGCTCTATCCATGATTCACCAGGACAACTGACCCTGGCACAGTTGAGATGAAACTTGCCCTAGTTGAATAGCTTTCTTTCCCCAGTACTAATGTCTGTGCCCCATGAATCGGAACCCATTTCTTCCATATCAATGTTAGAGCCACCGCTCATCCTCTCTGCAGTGCATACACTCATCCACAGTCGGACCAAGAATCTGATATCTACTGGACCTGGGCACCAGCTGAGGCTCCTCCAAAGCTAAATTTTGGATCCTCATCACTGCCTCACTCGTAGTCACGCATACCAAATTTGATGAAACTAATGTAAGTTAATCTAAAGGGTGTGATTTCCTCTTGAAACCTGATGCCCAGATACCACTTCTCATCCGTGATGTAGGGCAGTGTCACATCTCAGGCTCCAGCTCATAAACTCTGAGTCAAAGTTCCTTGAGCAGTCACTACTTCCTGCTGACGTGATCACCATGGAGAGCAGTGGCTTCCATTTACTGCCTCTGCAACACACTGCAACTCCTCTCTGCCATCAGTTTTTATCTTCCGTCGCCAATGTCCTTCTAAGCTAGGCCCGCTTTCCATCTGATTCATGACCTCCTTTCCATTAGTACCAGTGGAAAATGGAGGCATGCCTGTATTTCTGCAGGATGGCTTTTTTCTAACACATGAAGTATTCATTTTGGTGAATTTGACCAGGCATGACCTCCAGCCTGTGGATCTCAACTGGTGTATCATCAGCTTCCAGAGTTCAGAATAATACATTTGTTGATTAAAGCCTTTGACACAATCAGCCATGATTGTAATGGAGTAATAGAGAAATTTGGATGCATTAATGATTTGACAGTTACACGTGGGCATGCTCATGCATGTCCGAAGCAATGGTAAGTCTTCAGACCGTTCCAAACTATTCTCCCCATGCCTTCCAAGGTGGTAATTTGGCATTGATTTCAGATATTGAACGGATGGAAGTTGCTTCATCCAAGATGACTCCAGAAAGGACAAACTTGATGATTTCCTGTTTTCCGATGATTGTGCACTACACTGTTGCTTCAGAGCCAGTCCTGCAATATTGTTTAGACTAATTCTTCAACGCATGTAACCTCATCCTCACAATCAGCAAACGTACCCGCCTGCTCCAAAGAAGCCATCCCTCATACTCCAGCTTTCAGTCTATGATCAGAATCTGTCACAGTAGCTAAGTTCTATTATCTCAGCAGTATAGCTGTCAATCTTGACAATGAGAACATGTAAGAACTGCTCATGTAATACACCATTTGGCAGACTTTGAACATCAATCTGGAATGAACTACACACAATATATACATATACAATATATACAATAAAATATCAGACACTGAGGTGCTCCTCTGAGTTGGCACTTTTTTTTAAATTCATGAGTTATGGGCACCCTTGGCTAGACAGCATTTAATACCAACACCAAACGTCATTGTCCAGAGGGCAGTTAAGAGTCAATCACACTGCTGTAGTACTAGAGTCACATGTAGGCCAGACCAGGGAAGGTTAGCAGTTTCCTTCCCCAAAGGCATTAATGAACCAGATATTTTTGATGACAAATTACACTGGTTACATGGTAGTCAGCTGATTAGCTTTTTAATTGAATTCAATAATTTATTTGAATTTCACCTTCTGTCTTGGTGTGATTCCAGAACAATAGCATGATTATTAGTCCAGTGATATTAACAGCATGCTACTGCCTCCTCATATGCTCAACATCCACACAAAATGATGTTGAGCTGATCATGTAGCCTGAAGGCCCGACAGTCACTTATCAAAGCAAATTTTCTGACAGAAGTCTCTGGTGGACCCTGTCAAAGGAAGCACTAAAGGACACTCTGAAGTTGCCTGCAGAAGCTTTGATATCCACATCAGGGTCCTGCAAGAAGCACCAACATTGTTGAAACTGGATCAACCAGAAAAATGTCTAGTTTGCTTTGAAAGCAGTACATACCATAGGCAGAAAGAAAGCATGGGAGAAGATATCCTTAACCATCAAATATTCAACCATCTGCATAATCCTGTCCTTCCTGCAGCAGAGCCTCCCAGGAACATACTGATCCTGGTAACAACCAAATTCTCCAGCTGAACCCAAACAAACATCCTGACGAGAAACCCGGCCATCCTTATCTTGAAAGGCAAAGAGGTGTTGTCATGTTGGTATTGCATCTTTTAGAAAGATGAGAAAGAACATGACCACTAATTGCACATTTCCATCTTCAGGGACAGCCATTCACTTGTAAATTCCCTATGGCAATGCCTTAACCAACTGGAATCAACTTGCTTAGCATTTAACTGCCTGGCATATTTTCCATGACAATGCCTTTATCAAAGCCCACTTGCTAAACAATTAACATGTTCTTCTCCTTCAATTTAATTGTTGTTCCCTTTGTGATTTTGTCCTGATGAATGCAAGACAGAAAGATGTACAATCTCAACGCTTTGGCAGGAATACCTAAATTCTGTACTACACAGGACAATTCAGTTCTCCAAGTATATCTTGCACACAATAATACCCGAAAGATTGCACTTCAATTCAGCAATATACCTAGGCTCAATGATGAACTATTTAAAATTTACTCTGTTGATTTAAGATATGTTGAAAATCTACAGGCAAGGTATCTCCTGATAATGTATATTTTTTGTATTAGTCTACATTTTGTGGTGAAATTATAATACAAGAATAAGCAACTGGCAAATTACAGAGTATACAGAAACTGAAAAAAGTGACGACAGCATAATGCCACAAGCCACTGGCAAGTTCGTAGAATCAGAATCTCTACAATGTGGAAGCAGGCCATTTGGCCCATCGAGTTGACACCGACCCTCTAAAAAGCATCCCACCAGACCCACACCCACTACCCCATCCATGTAATTGTGCATTTCCCATGGATAATCCACCTAGCCTGCAAATCCCTGGACACTACAGGCAATTTAACCTGCCAATCCACCTAACCTGCGTATCTTTGGACTGTGAGAGGAAACCAGAGCACCCGGTGGAAACCTACATAGACACAGGGAGAACGCACAAACCCCACACAGACAGTCATCCGAGAGCGGAATCGAACCAGGGTCCCTGCCTTTGTGAGGCAGCAATGGTGACCATTGAGCCACTGTGCCGCACCATAGCGACTGATGTGAATACATACTTTTGAACATGTCATCAGAATTAATATGTAATGTAGGTTGGACACCTTTCCTGAAATAAAAACAGTGGGTTTAAAACAAGTTAGAAGAACAAAATTTACTCAGACTTGATTAGGTTTGCATACATTTTAGCAGCTGGTTACAGTGTATTGTTGACCGAGACCCATGACTGACCACCTGCTGCTCTCCATCTGGCAGCCAATACATGGCATAATCAATGGGTCTAACAATCTTTTTGATTAGCATGATGCAAATCCAAAATTCCACTTTTTTCTTGGTACATTAAAGTTAATTGGACAGTTTAATTTAATGATGTCAACTGTAAAAAGAAAGTTAACAATTGCGCTGACACATTTAATATCTAGTATTTTTTGGCAAAGAGCAAACACATACAAAAATAATTTACTTCTCCTTCACCCAAATCTTTGCCTGCAGTCAAATTGTTCTTTGAGCCAACAAGTATTTCAGATGAATATCAGTCATGCAGTTTCTTATCCCAGCTGAAAACAAGATTTTTGGCAACAGATGAATCATTTTTAGATTAGCTGTGATTAGAAAATGTGTTTCTTACCAACTGATTTAAAGCAGGGGTCCCACAAATACCAAAAAAAATGCAATATTAGTTATCTTGAAAGAGGTGTACAAAGTGCCAGAGGAGAAACACGTAAAACTACTCTTTGGATGTGTTTTACACAATAACCTGAATTTAAGATAACTACCACATCAGACCAGGCCTTATAAATAACAATTGGGACTGACCAACAACGCTCCATTGGAGGCGCACTGATGGTGTTACCTAATACGGTGATGAAACATCTGCAAACCCAAACTGCACCCTGTCCCCAGACCTTTATGTAACACCATGCCTACACATACCCGGCTGAACCCAATTCTGCCACCCACATCTAGTTACTTTAAACACTGCAACACTTACCTGGCCCCCTTGTCATCTTGCTTTATACCTCTACCATCTGACACATCACTAGTTGGTACGTTACTTATGTAGCACCCTATCACCTACCATCTCAGCATCCTAATATCACACTGATAGCTACTTACTGTTTGACAGTAGTTTTCGAATTGGCAATCTGGATCTTTAAATTTCAGATTATGGCAGCTGACTGCTGTGAAAAGAGCTGACTTCACATGACAGTGCAGCACCGCTGAACGAACTGTCAGAATGTAAGTATGGCCTCACATTTCTGAATGAGACATGATTGGAATCTCCTCTCAGAAATGGACAGTTCCCCTCTTTCGTAAAAACATGCTGCAGTGTTAGTATGCATGAAATCTCCACTTCTTGGAAACTCTAGCCCATAGTGCCTAAATTTGATACCAAGTGTATAGCAATCTCTTTATTGCATGGAAGATTATTGTGAAATGATCAAGGTGCAAAACGTTTGACCGTAATACCATGTGTCACTTTCCATAGCACATTACTAAGTGCACATATCATTTTAGTCCAGAATTTAATTTAAAAATAATAATTTTAAATATTTAAACATCAACAAATCTAAATTTAAAGATTTAAAACAGAAACTTGATATTAGTCTCAACATGCAATCTGTTCAGAGTTCCAAATAATTTTTCAAACATGATTTTCTTGATCTCTGCATTTTTTCACAAAGAATTTAGATAAGTGAGCCTCACATCTGAATGCAATTGTTTGTGTCTGCTTCCAACTAGATGAGATAAGTGGAACTGCGAGTAACTCTGTTCCTTTTTCACACTCCAGGGTGTGAACTGTCATGGGTGAAACCTGATAGCCAGACTACTGTGTGTAATCAACTTTCAAAACATTCCCCTCACAGCAAGACATTTTCAATTGCAACCCAAGATATAAATCTTGGTGACCATTAATTTCCTTTCATATTAAGCAAATCACATGCTCAGATTTCATTAATGTTGGTGAGCTGGTGGGATTTAGTGAGTGAAATATTAAATGATCCATTTTGAACACCATTATTTAATTGAAAAATGGCAATACAACAACTTGCTTTCTCTCTGTCACGGATTTATGACTCTCTTTCCTGGTGAAATTAGCTCAAGCCTCAATGATAAAAAGTAGTAATGGCTGGAACAAATGCAAAAAAGGTTATTCCTCTCTTAACAGGTCACTTTGACTTGCTTGGCTAACCATGAACTTTGGTGTTTTGTTGAAAAAAAGTTGTTTTAGAATGCACAACTGATATTTACCCTCAACATGCACAGCGGACAAAAAAAACTATGAGCAGTAGACAATTCAGTCCCTCGAGCCTGCGCCACCTTTAATATGATGATGGCTGGCCTTATCTCGCCCTCAACTGTACTTTCTTGCCTGCTCCCTGAACCCTTTAACTTGTCACTAACGAAAATCTTGCTCCTCCTTAAATTAATTCAGTATCCTGATGTCTCCCTCAGTCTGAGATAGTGAATTCCACAGATTTGAGACCCTTTGATAAAAATAATTCCTTCTCATCTCTGTCTCAGATCTGCCACCCCTTAGCCTAAAACTAGACCATTCACTCTAGATTGTCTCCCATGGGGAAATATTCATTCGATGTACATTTTGTCAATCCCCTTTAGCATCACATATATCTCAAATAGATCTCATCTCATTCTAAATTCTAGCCAATATATGCAGGTCAAGCCTTTCAGATATATAATTAATCTAGTGAACCTTCTCTGAACTGCCTTCAATACAATTACATACTTCCTTAATTGTGGGCACCAAAACTGTATGCAATACTTTAGATGTGTTCTTACCAATACCTTGTAAAGTTGCAACACTTCCCTAATTTTACATTCAATTCCTCTAGCAATAAGTGCCAAAATTTCACTTGCTCTCCTTATTACCTGCTGTACATGCATTCTAGCTGTTTACAATGCATTCACAAGAGCACCTAGATCCCTCTGCACAAAGGCATTTTGAAATTTCTTGTCACTTACTATCTGACCAAAATGGATAACCTCACACTTATCCATTTTAAAATCCATCTGCCAAATTTTGGCCCATTCACCTATCTTATCCAGAACCATTTTAAGATTGCTTATTTCTTCATTGCAACTTGCTTTCCCATGTGTTTTAGTGTCATCTACATATTTGGCTGCAGCACATTCTAATCCTACATCCAAGTTATTAATATAATTGTGAGTAAGTGGGGCCAGAGCATCGATCCCTGTGGCACCCAACAAGTTGCAGTTTGCGAACAAGTAAAATACCCATTTTGCATGGCTCTCTGCTTGCAGTTGATTAGCCAATCCAAGCTAGTATATATATTATCTCTAACCCTGTGTGATCTTACCCTGTGTATTAACCTTTTGTGCAGAACCCCATAAAATGTCTTCCACAAATCCACTTTGTTGCATCTTTGAAGAACTTGAGCAAGTTAGTCAAACACATTTACTCTTCACAAGCTATGCTGACTCTGATGGACTGCACTTAACTTTCCAAATGTCCCATTAGTACTTCCCTAATAATAGATTCCAACAATTTTCCAATGACAGATGATGTACTAACTGATCTATAGTTTCTTATTTTCTGCCTCCATCCCCATTTGGCCTTGTGGGACTTGACTACCTTTAACACCAGTAAAAACCAAAAGAACTGCAGATGCTGTAAATCAAGAACAAAAACAAATTTGCTGGAAAAGCTCAGCAGATCTGGCAGCATCTGTGAAGGAGAAAACAGAGTTAACCTTTCGGGTCTGGAGACACTTCCTCAGAACTGATGGTGGCTGGGAAAACATCAGTTTATATGCAGAAAATAGGGAGGTAGGTGGAGTAGGGAGTAAACGATAGGATAGAGCCCAAAGAGAGAAAAAGACAGTTGGACAGACAAAGGATAATAAAATGTGAGGCTGGATGAACACAGCAGGCCAAGCAGCATCTCAGGAGCACAAAAGCTGACGTTTCGGGCCTAGACCCTTCATCAGAGAGGGGGATGGGGAGAGGGAACTGGAATAAATAGGGAGAGAGGGGGAGGTGGACCGAAGATGGAGAGTAAAGAAGATAGGTGGAGAGAGTATAGGTGGGGAGGTAGGGAGGGGATAGGTCAGTCCAGGGAAGACGGACAGGTCAAGGAGGTGGGATGAGGTTAGTAGGTAGATGGGGGTGCGGCTTGGGGTGGGAGGAAGGGATGGGTGAGAGGAAGAACCGGTTAGGGAGGCAGAGACAGGTTGGACTGGTTTTGGGATGCTTTGGGTTGGGGGGAAGAGCTGGGCTGGTTGTGTGGTGCAGTGGGGGGAGGGGACGAACTGGGCTGGTTTAGAGATGCTGTAGGGGAAGGGGAGATTTTGAAACTGGTGAAGTCCACATTGATACCATTAGGCTGCAGGGTTCCCAGGCGGAATATGAGTTGCTGTTCCTGCAACCTTCGGGTGGCATCATTGTGGCAGTGCAGGAGGCCCATGATGGACATGTCATCTAGAGAATGGGAGGAGGAGTGGAAATGGTTTGCGACTGGGAGGTGCAGTTGCTTGTTGCGAACTGAGCGGAGGTGTTCTGCAAAGCGGTCTCCAAGCCTCCGCTTGGTTTCCCCAATGTAGAGGAAGCCGCACCGGGTACAGTGGATGCAGTATACCACATTGGCAGATGTGCAGGTGAACCTCTGCTTAATGTGGAATGTCATCTTGGGGCCTGGGATAGGGGTGAGGGAGGAGGTGTGGAGGCAAGTGTAGCATTTCCTGCGGTTGCAGGGGAAGGTGCCGGGTGTGGTGGGGTTGGAGGGCAGTGTGGAGCGAACAAGGGAGTCACGGAGAGAGTGGTCTCTCCGGAAAGCAGACAGAGGTGGGGATGGAAAAATGCCTTGGGTGGTGGGGTCGGATTGTAAATGGCGAAAGTGTCGGAGGATGATGCGTTGTATCCGGAGGTTGGTGGGGTGGTGTGTGAGAACGAGGGGGATCCTCTTAGGGCGGTTGTGGCGGGGGTGGGGTGTGACATCCCAGATGTCCAAGTTCTTCGAGGACCGCAACTTTCCCCCCACAGTGATCGAGAACGCCCTTGACCGCGTCTCCCGTATTTCCCGCAACACATCCCTCACACCCCACCTCACTTCACTGAAACACTGTAGCAAACCAGAGACAGAGATGTTGGCCAGGGAGCAAGGTGGTGCATTGAAGTGGCAGGCAACAGGTAGTTCAGGGTCTTTTTTGAGAAGAGTCACCAAGTCTACGCTTTGTTTCCTTTTTAACACAAGTAGTTTGCTTTGCACTTTAGCTTAGTGATAGCAATGGTTTTAAACTTTCTGACTTTTCTTTAACCTCGGCATTCCCTGTTAAAACTGGGATGATGCCAGTGAAAACATGAAGCAAAATATTAAGTTATTGTCTGTCATGTAGTATGGGGGAGGTCTGTTAGTTCAGTTTCTGGACAGCAGGTCTGCAAAGCAGAGTGATAGCAACTGTATGGGTTCAACTCTTGCACCAGCTGATGTTATTCGGAAGGACTCTTCTCAACCTCTCCCCTTGCCTTAGGAATGGTAACCTTCATGTTAAACAACCAGTTGCCTCTCTAATGAGATAGCAGCTCTAAGGTCTAGTAGGTTCAGTCTGGTTTGGTGATTTGACTTTACCTATAGTAGATGTATTACATAGAGTGACATATGTATCATAGTTTAAGCATTCTTGAGGCTCTACACATCTCACACACTCAGGTTTCCCTGTAGCCACTATGAAGAAGCTTCCTTGCATTCAATAAAACACATGTGACAGCCATGTAAAAATTTAAAGATGCTATCACTGTGTATGTTATGCGAAATCAGAAGATACAGCAAAAGGGTTGCTAAAGTGTTAACTCGTGCCTATCTGTTAAGTTTACTGAAGACTTTGAGAAAATCTATTAGCCATTATTGTCACATCAGTGACATTTAAACCAGCTACTTCCAGGCTAAAATTAATTACAATGTTGGTTTTTACTGACTAAAAACAAAACTATGTGTGACCATTATAAATATAATGATCTGTTTTGATTAACGGCTACCCTAACTTCTACAGCATTAGCTAAAGCCATTCCACAGCATGAACCAATTCATAAACTATACTGCACACTGAATCTGGCACCAAATTATCTGGTACATCATAGGAAGGAATCCATACAAATAGATATGAACCTTGCTTCACCAGTATCATCATAAAAGTATTATAATTTTATCCCATTCAGTCAAGGGACGTGGGTGTTGCTGTTTGGGCCAGCATTTATTGCCCAGACAGCAGTAAAAAGTCAGCCCCATTGGGTCTGGAATCACATGTAGGCCAGGCCAGGTAAGAACAGCAGTTTCCTTCCTTAAAGAACATTAGCAAACCAGATATGATTTCTAACAACTGACAATGGTTTCATGGTCATCATTAGATTCTTAATGCCACATTTTTATTAAATTCAACTTCCACCATCTGCTATGGCAGGATACAAACCTAGTACCCAGATCATTACCTGCATCTCAGTATTAATGATCTAATGGTAAGACTAGTAGGCTATTGCCTCCTCTTAAAAATACAGATTTTAACTTTATATATAAACTTTTATTGGAAAAGTGAATATTACAATTTGGTGATAAGCAGCAACAGCCTATAACACACTATACTGCACATGATGCTTCAACTCACACAATGTTTATGAGCTCCAAAAACAATGTCTGTCACATTATCATTTGATTTTTCAAGTCTGGTAACTAATTCAGTGCCCAAAACAACCAAAAGTCAGATTCATATTTTTAATTTGCACGTCATGGCAAAAACAAAGACTTTAAATTAAAACAACTCTATTTTTCTTTCCTTGCGTAGATTTTTGCAATTGCTTGATCATTTCATCTGGATCCCATTAACAAGCAGAATCCACAATATATCCCATTTTTCTTCCAATAAGATCCTATATAATGGAAGTTGTTGCAATTAACGTTGCCTCATTTTCTTTCTCAACATCGGCATAGGTATTTGAACAGAAAAGGCTTGGAGGGAATTGGGCCAAATACTGACAACTGGGATGGATGTGTTGTCCCAATCAAAGTGGTGTCCTTCCTTATCTGTATGTACGTACAGATAAGGAAGGACACCACTTTGATTGGGACAACGCATCCATCCTAGGACAAGCCAAACAGATACATGCACGAGAATTCCTAGAAGCATGGCATTCCAACCGGAACTCCATCAACAAACACATTGGCTCCAAATCAATCTACCACCCGCTGAGAAAAAGAACAGGAAATGACATCACCTAC
Source organism: Stegostoma tigrinum (assembly GCF_030684315.1). Lineage (NCBI taxonomy): Eukaryota > Metazoa > Chordata > Chondrichthyes > Orectolobiformes > Stegostomatidae > Stegostoma > Stegostoma tigrinum. The sequence goes on along the minus strand of NC_081371.1, from coordinate 21,006,483 downwards.
GCAGGAAATGACATCACCAACCCAAGGAAACCTAACCAGATAAATAGAAAGTGGGACATAACACCAGCGCTTCGTCGGAGGCTCACTGATGGTGTTACCGAGAATAGTGACAAAACATCTGGGGACAAACCTTACAGCTCAGTGAACCAGCTTACATCTCAAACACAATAAAGACCCACTCTCTTGTGGACTGAGAGGACGAGAGTGCTGTCTTGGAGGTGAAAGGAGGACGTCGGGTTGGCTGTGCACCCTTGCGACCAGTGGATCTTAATGCTGGCTTCGGCCTAACGCTGGTTCAGGGGAGTAGCCAACCTGCAACGATGGCTGCGGCAAGTGCTCGTGCCCCAGGTCAGGGGGTCCGGAACACCATCCGTGTTTCTGTAAAGAAGGTGGATGAAGGTGCACCTGTGGACCGCACCTTCTTCGTGAAGAGGGTCCTGTTGGACTGTTGTGAGTTTGCTGCTGCGGACATTTACTGCCTGCAGGATTTCCCCGGAGGGGGTTTTTAACGATGTGACCTTCAGGAGTGCCAAGTTTTGTGAGCGCTTCCTGGAGGTTTTCAAGGAGAAAGGAGGTGAGGGCCCCCTCTCTGTATTGACCACTGTCCCGCTGTTTGTGATGCCAGCACAGAGGAGCCGTATGGTGACTGTGCACATGTACAACCCGCATGTGCCAGCAGTTGATGTCCTGACCTTCCTCGGAAGGTATGTGAAGGTGGAAGGGGACCTAACTGACATCGTGGACCCCTTTGGCATCTGGACGAGTAAGAGGCAGGTCAAGGTGACGCTGAGGATGGGCGCAGATGGGAATGTCGCACACCCACCGTCCAGCTTCGTGATCGGCGGGAGCAGGGGCTACCTGACCTATGCAGGGCAACCTAAAGTCTGCCATGCCTGTGGTAGGTCAGGTCACATGGTGGCCGACTGCAAAGTCACCATCTGCAGGAACTGCAGGGAGGAGGGACACCTTGCAAAGGATTGCCCACGAGAGAGAAGCTGCAACCTTTGCGGGGAAGCGGGCCACTTCTATAGGGCATGCCCGCGGCGGGGTACCACCTACACCCAGGTCACCGGCAGGGGAAATGCGGGGCCAGCCCCCCCGGAGGAGAGGAAGGCACCAGGGCCCTGCAAGGACCCCACTAATGTGCAGGAGGGCCAGGCCGTGCAGGAGGGCCCAGCCCTGCAGGATGGGCCCGAGGCCAGCAAAGCACCCCTGCAGGCTCCGATCCCCCCCGACAACCCGGAGCCAATGGAGGCGGCGGCAAGCAACCCAGGGGAGTGGACTACAGTCCGGAAAGCGAGGAGGAAGGTGCGTCGACGGGCCCAGGAACCGCAACAATCAGGAGGGAAGAGGCAGCTACAGGGGGGCTATAAGAGCTCCTCTGACGAGGAGGATTCGGAGAGGGCCCACCCGAAGCAGAAGTTAAAGGTCTCGAGGGGGAAGGAAAGCAGCACCCCGCTTCCAGGTGACGGGAGGCGTCCTGAGGCTCACTCCGACACCCAGTCAAGTGCCGCTGGAGCACTGGAGGGCCCCCCGGAACTTCCAGGCGGGAAGGAGGAAACAGCACGTCCCCAGCCTGATCCGGAGCCGGACCCTCCTGCCTCCGCACCCCTGGCGGGGGGATGCCACCCGGAAGGCAGCACAGACGGTTTCCTGAGCCCAGAGAGCGTCCAGCAGTTAGCCCGGGCAATGGGCATGAAGGGACAGATGGAGGGGCTGGACCTTGGACCTGGGGAGGGTACTGCGGTCACTGCCCACAATGGGGGTACGAATTGCGAGCATTAATGTGCGCAGCGTCAAGTCAACCGCGAGATGTGTGTCCACGTTGGCCTACCTGACCACCATCAAGGCGGACCTCCTGTTTCTGCAGGAGTGCGGGATACCGCACCTCAGCAGGTACGGGAAATGGTCCGGCGCCTGGACCTGTGGGCCTTCAATCTGGTTGGGGGGTAACGACTGTCGCTCCTCGGACCTGGCTATTCTGCTGCGGGGGCACAACTTCACCATCTCTCAAGTTCAGGAGATGGTGGGGGGGCGCCTCCTAGTGGCTAACATCACCTACAGGAATGCTCCCCTGAGGCTGATCAACGTGTACGCCCCAGTGGTACGGAGTGAGCGGTTGGACGTCCTGCAGCGGCTTCCACCCCTGCTGACTACGTCCAGGCCGGTCATCCTAGGCGGAGACTTCAACTGCATCATTGATGCAGATGGAAGATCCGGCGTGGGGACAGCGGGTGGGGGGATTCAACTGGACGTCACGTCCAGATTCCTGATGGGCATGGTGAAGGACGCCAAGCTGCTCGACGTCTTCAGCACCCCTGCAGACGGAGCGCAGCAGAGGTACACCTGGTCGCGGCCAGACGGGTCTATCCGCTCAAGGATAGACTTCCTGTTTGTGTCACGGACGTTCTCTGTCAGATCCACTGGTGTCGAGCCGGTGTTCTTCTCTGACCACTGCCTCCTGTTGGCCGACTGTCACTTACAGGACGACCAGCCGGCCGGCAAGGGGACGTGGAAGCTCAACACGACTCTGTTGACCCCAGAGAATGTCGAGGAGCTTAAGAGGGAGTACACCGGTTGGAGAACCGTGAAACCCCTCTTTGAGTCTCCAGGCGACTGGTGGGAGACGGTGAAGGAGAACATCAAGAGGTTCTTTGTCCTCTAGGTTGTTCAGAAGGCAAGAGAGAGGCGGGGAAAGCTGTCGCGACTCCAGAAAAGGGTGCAGAACCTGCTCCTTCTGCAGTTGATGGGGGTCGATGTCACGGAGGACCTCCGCGAGGTGCGGGGCCAGCAAGCCTCGCTCTTCACTGCGGAGGCCTCCCGGATAATCTTCCGGTCCAGGGTCTGCTCCGTGGAGCAGGACAAGACGTGTTCGCGTTTCTTCTTTCAGAAGGTGCACAAAGAGAGCTGTGTGCTTAGCCGGCTGAAGGAGGACGACGGCTTGGTGACGTCGTCTCGGCCCGACATTTTGAGGATCAGCAGATCCTTCTATGCCGGACTGTACGACACGAAGCCCACGGACAGCACGGCCTCCGAGTCGTTCCTGTCGTCTATCACGAAGGTCTTAGACGACGGCACGAGGGAGTGGCTGGACCGGCCGATATCCCTGGAGGAGCTGACCAGAGCCCTCAAGTCCTTGGAGAGGAATAGGACTCCCGGGAACGACGGCTTACCAGTCGAGCTGTATTCTGCTCTGTGGGGCCTGGTCGGCCAGGACCTGCTGGAGGTGTATGATAGTGCGCTTCGGGCAGGGGAAATGAGGTCCATGAGGAAGGGCACCATCACCCTCATTTACAAGAGGAAGGGGGAGAGGGAAGAAATTAAGAATTGGCGTCCAATTTCACTTTTGAATGTGGACTACAAAATCCTGGCCAAGGTCATAGCCAACCGGGTCAGGTCTGTCCTGGAGTCGGTGATTCACCCTGACCAAACCTGTGCTGTGCCAGGCAGGAAGATCGCTGAGAGCCTCGCGCTCATCAGGGATACGATCGCCTACGTACAGGACAGGCGGGTGGACACCTGCCTCGTCAGCCTGGACCAGGAGAAGGCCTTCGACAGGGTCTCTCATGCTTACATGAGGGACGTCCTCTCCAAATTGGGGTTCGGGGAGGGCATCCGCAATTGGATCCGGCTGCTCTACACCAACATCGTTAGCGCAGTCTCGATCAACGGGTGGGAATCAGACAGTTTTCCTGTTCGATCTGGAATCAGGCAGGGCTGCCCGCTCTCTCCTGCCTTGTTCGTGTGCTGTGTGGAGCCCTTTGCCGCCTCCATCAGGAAGGACATGAGCCTGAAGGGCGTGACTATTCCAGGCAGCGGAGGCCTTCAGGTCAAGACCTCCCTGTACATGGACGATGTCGCCGTCTTCTGCACCGATCGTCGGTCAGTGAGTAGGCTGTTGGACATATGCGGCCAGTTTGAACTGGCCTCGGGTGCCAAAGTCAGTAGGGGTAAGAGCGAGGTCATGTTCTTCGGGAACTGGGACGACCACTCCTTCATCCCCTTCACCGTCTGGACAGACTACCTGAAGGTGCTGGGTGTTTGGTTTGGTGGAGCTGGGGCGTGCACTAAGACTTGGGAGGAGCGTATCACCAAATTGCAGCAGAAGCTGGGCAGGTGGACGCTCCGGTCCCTCTCCATCACGGGTAAGAACCTGGTTGTCAGGTGCGAGGGGCTTTCAGTACTGTTGTATGTGGCGCAGGCCTGGCCTATTCCCTGGACCTGCGCCGCTGCAGTCACCCGGGCCATCTTCCACTTCATTTGGGGGTCGAGGATGGACCAGGTCCGCAGGGACACCATGTACAAAGACCTGGGAAATGGGGGAAAGGGCGTACCGAACGCCACCCTCACCCTGACGGCTACCTTTGTGCGCGGCTGCATCAAGCTGTGCGTAGATCCTCAGTACGCAAACACCAAGTGGCACTACTTACTGAGGTTCTACCTGTCCCCCGTGTTGCAGAGGATGGGCCTGGCCTCGTTGCCGCAGAACGCTCCGAGTAGTTGGACCATTCCGTACCACCTGTCCTTCGTGGAGAAATTGTTGAAAGGAAACACCTTTCACCACAAGGCCGTCAGGCAGTGGTCAGCACGTAGTATCCTCGAGACCCTTCGAGAAAAGGAGAGGGTGGATCCTGTCGTGTGGTTCCCCACGCAGACTGCCAAAGTCGTTTGGCAGAATGCCTCATCGCCAGAACTTTCAAACAAGCACAAGGACATTGCTTGGCTGGTGGTGAGAGGGGCTCTGCCAGTGAGATCCTTTATGCATGCCCGGAATCTCTGCACCACCGCACGCTGCCCTCGAGGTGGCTGCGGGGGGCATGAGACTGTCGATCACCTCCTTCTGGAGTGTGCCTATGCACAGGTCTGGAGGGGGATGCAGTGGTATTTGTCGAGGTTCGTCCCGAGCAGCTCCGTGACGCGGGACTCCGTGCTCTACGGGCTGTTTCCGGGGATGCACACCGAGACCAACACCAACTGCGCCTGGAGGACCATCAATACGGTGAAAGACGCTCTTTGGTCTGCCCGCAACTTGCTGGTCTGCCAGCTGAAAGAACTGACCCCGACCGAGTGTTGCAGACTGGCACACTCCAAGGTCCAAGGCTACGTGCTGAGGGACGCGCTAAAGCTTGGGGCAGCCGCCGCCAAGGCACGGTGGGGAAAGACCACGGTATGAAACCCCTCGTCCAGAATAGAAAAAAGGGCCCTATCTGGTAACTGGGCCCAGCTGGCGCCTTCCCCCAACTGGACAGGGGGCCAACGGGGACTGTGCGGGGAGACGACTGCCGGGGTGTTTTCTTTGCTTTGTTTTTTCTCTTCTTTGTTTTTTTTCCTTTAGTTGGTGTACGTACCCCCTGGGCAACCCGGAGCGGCTTGCAGGACTGGGTAGGTGTGTAAATATGTTTTATTTTTTGTACATCTTACGAATAAAGTATATTTTTTCAAATTAAAAAAATGGTGATGAAACGTCTGAAAACTAACCTTCCAGCTCAGCGAGCAAACTCACATCCAGCTGAAAAGAAAGATTGAATTGACAGAGAAGTGAAGACAGGGAAAAACGATTTCAACTTTAATTTGAAAACTCACCAATGTCTAACGCCTGACAGAATGGAACTCTAAGATAATAAAATGTGAGGCTGGATGAACACAGCAGGCCAAGCAGCATCTCAGGAGCACAAAAGCTGACGTTTCGGGCCTCGACCCTTCATCAGAGAATGGAACTCCACATTTGTTATCAATAACTGACAGGGCCTAAGAGATAAACTGGCAGTATTTAATAATTATCACATCATCAAAAAGGGGTTGGTTCTGGGTGGGATGCTTCAAGAGGCGGTGTGGACTTGTTGGGCCTAAGGGCCTGTTTCTACACCGTAGGTAACCTAAAACAAAAGGGTACTTAGATTTGACTTAAATTTCTGAGGTGATTTACCTATCTCTAGTGCAAGATCTTTAATTAACTCATTACATTTGAATGAAGAGCTAGAGTGTGAAATGCTGTTTGCACTAAAGGCAGAGCATCTCTGATCACAATATATTGATTTCTGAATTTAGGCATGCATATGCCCTTGCTTTAATTTGCTGAGGGATTCACTGGCACTAAAATAAGGATGAGCACTTTTAGCTTCATTATTATTTTGACAACAGCTTTTGGACCATTACATGGTGATAGGGTGGTGACAGTGTGACCTAAGGACATTACAAGTTACAAAAGGACTAATAGATAATTGTCACATCACTGAACAGTGATGGCACACCTTAGAAAGGCATACTGTCTGATCTGTAACTTCTATTTAACTTAACATTTACAAGAAGTTACATTTACTGGAAATAATGCTTGGAGTTTCTGGCTGCACAATTTCTACAACGAGGATAATTGAATACAGACAGGCTTTCTGAAGGAAGGGGAACGGAAAGGATAGGAGGTAGGGGTAGCTTGTTCCAACCAAGAGAACAAATCATGGTTTAAGATTTCAGTTTGGCCCCAACCTAAAAATTGCATTCTTTTCATAAAGTTCCAGTAAGGAACTTGCGATAATTAGAAATATTGTTTACGAACTAACGTAAAAATTAGGAGCAGGAGTAAGTTATTGGTCCCCTCAAAGCGGCTCAATAAGCTCACCACAGATTTGACTGTAACCTAAAATTTGCAATGCCATGTAGCCTTAATAATTTTTAATAAGAGTACACCTTCCTCCGAATTAAATAAATCAAGGACTTTACTTCCACCGCCTTTACAACAAAGAGAGTACCAAAGACTCTCAATGCTCTGTGAAAAAAATGCCTCATCTGTTTTAAATGGATGATCCCTGACTTTTAAAGAGTAACTACTGGCTGTCCCAAAAGAAGAAATATTCCACATCCACCCTATCAAGACATCTCAAGACTTTATAATGTTTCAATCAAGTCATCTCTTATTATTCTTCTAAACTCCAGTGAACACAAGCCTGGCCTGGTCAACCTTTCCTCATTACGAAAGTTTCTCATTGTAGGTATTGTTCTGACAAACCTTCTCTGAACTGTTTCCAGCACACTGATATCCTTCTTTAAATAAAGCAACTAATATTCCAGATGTGGTTTCACTAGTACCTCTCATAAGTGAAGCATAAACTCACTACTTTTGTATTAAATTCCCCTTAAAATAAATAATAACATGAGATTAGCTGTCCTAATTACTTACAGAATTCTAACTTTTTGTAATTCATGCCCAAGGACATTTGGAGAGAAAAGAATTCATCATGAATAGCTAGCATGGCTTTGTCAAGGGGAGATCACTTCTAATATGTTTGAATTTTTTTGAGGATGTGACGAGGTGGGTGGATGAAGGTTGTGCACTTGATGCCGTCTACATGGACTTCAGTAAGGCTTTTGACAAGGTGTCACATGGGAGAACCCTTGAGTCCCAGGACAATTCCGAAAATTGGATCCAAAATTGGCTTTGTGACAGGACGCAGAGAGTAATGACTGAAGTTGTAACTCAGATGGCTAGACATCTGGTTTACAAAGCAGTGACATCAACAACATGGGTTCAATTCCTACACAACTGAGGTTAAAATGAGGATTCTCTTTCTCAACCTTTCCCTATATCCGAGTCGTCTCTGTCTAATGAGAAAACAGCCCTATGGGCTGGTCAGACAGTGGCATCTTTACCTTTATACTTTCTATAAGCCAGTCAATCCTTTATCCATGGTAACATGCTACCTCTTACACCATAAACTTTTATTTTCTGCGATAATCAGGTGATACCGTGGCTCAGTTGCACTGTGAGGCAGCAGTGCTAATCAGAGTCTCAGGTTCAATTCCACCCTTGGGAGACTGTCTGCATGGAGATTGCACATTCTCCCCGTGTCTGCGTGGGTTTCCTCCAGGTGCTCCGGCTCCCCCCGCCATAGTCCAAAGATATGCAGGTTAGGGGGACTGGCCATGCTAAATTGCCCATTGTGTACAGGGATATGTAGATTATTTGGGTTATGAGGGGTTGGATCATCTGAGGGGCTGTGTGGACTTGTTAAGCCAAAGGGCCTGTTTCCACACTGTAGGGATTTGATGATCAATAATAATTATTGATATGGCACCTTATCATATGCCTGAAAAAAATCAATACAGATTTATAATTTTATCAGTTGTTGTCTTCAAGAAAGACTTCATTAAACAAAATGTTTATAAATTCAAAGGGAGGGTAAGTAAATGAGCATCCGTGCATGACAGTAAGTTCTGTAAAGTCTGTAATGGGTGCTAGATTGAAAAATTGAATTGAATGCATAAAACACTTGAATTTATGTAAAAATAAAATGAAGACTCTTTTTCAGAAGCATAATCAGGCAATAATTAAGGCTGAGCCAAACAGAATGACAGATGGGGTGACCAACAAGTTTGGTCACGGGTGGATTTTAAGGAAGGCCTTAAGGTGTTCCCCAAGGACTGCACTTCGATGTTGTAAAAACACGTGTTGTTACATGTTAGATGTTTGTATAACTACAAAAGAGGTATTCTGGCGCAGGCAGAAGTCTTGTTGGGTACACAGGTCAGGGATGTTGAGAGGGAGGAGGCTAAAGGCAACCGATTGGTCCTGTTATGTTTCTGGGTCAAGCAAACAGCATATTCATGTAACAATACAGGGAAGATTAATGTATTGTACATGTGCGAAAAAACATCAAATCTAAAATATCATTAGCTGCTGAATGCAAAGCAAGATTATAAATTGATCGGGACCAACTGTCTTTCAATAACAATGGAAGAAATAGGGTGTCAGATGCCACTAAGCTTAGGATACTTTAAACAACAAAGAGAGATGGAGGGCAACAGTAGGAGTTCCGAGGCTGGTACATTCCAATGTTCAGGACAATGTGCTTTGTCGATGTGCCTACAAAGTAAAATTGGTTGGGGCTTCCAATATCACTGAATAAGGAGACAGTTGCACTTGTCATACTATTCACAGGCAACTTGTCTCGGTAATGACATGAATTTAGGTGTTTCTTGTGTATTTTAAAGGTAATCACCAACCCCCAACAGAGAGGTGCACAGTGGGTGACTACTACTGCTCATATTTTTGTAAAACTCCACTAATGTCTTTTTCTGGGTTTTTAAAATGATTTGTTTTTACAAACAGTTCCCTAGGATTTTTCTTATTTGTCCCCCCACAGTCCTTTTTATTGGTCTTTCTTGATCTCCTCCTTTGTTTTTAATCTCTGCATTTTTACTTTTGTAATTTTTCCTGTTCTTTTTTTTAAATAGGATCTGTCCTTTCTCTTAAAGCCTCATTAACTTGGGAAAGTCCTTGGACATCATATGCACTTCTGATGAATCTCCTACTGTTACAAAGCATCTCACTCACTGTGAGCGAAGTATGAGATCATGCACGGATTTACCTCAAATTCAAACCTTTTTCCTCAGACAAACTGAAGATTATAGGTCAAATTGGATGCACCTTCTTTTTAAAACTTGCTCTGGATTTCTACAAGGTCAACCTAAATCATATCTCCATGCTGTTACAACAAATCATACTCGCTCACATCTATGATTTATTGCAAAATTGTATAGGAAAGTGGGAAATGTGCTACTTCAAACTTGAATTTTAGCCACTGTAGATTTATAGTGAAATAGTAATATATCGATAGACACTCAATCATTGAAAGTAAAAAAAAATGATTATTGTGGATGGGGGAGAATTTAATACTTCCATATCTTTTTAATGGAGAAGTCTGAAATAAATATTTTAAACTTACGATTAAGATATTCAAAGCATTATCAGGAAGCAAGGGATATAGCAATGTAATAAATCTAAGTACTTTAGAATTACAGCAAAGGGGATACCAAGAAACAGAGCTGCAAAAAAAAACTGGAATGGACAGTAAAAGCTTCTAGATCAGTGTTGTCCAATACTTTGCAAAGGGGAGCGAGTTCACGCTTTAATGTTACTCCACTTTGGGAGGCCAGTGAGCAAATTTCAGAAAGATCAAGTTTGGCATGGCAGAAAGTAAGAGTTTTAGAACAAAATCAAAATCCTAGTCAGTAAGTTAATAATTTGAACAAATAGTTAATAAAGTTGTATCAGTGATAATGGGAACTGCAGATGCTGGAGAATCCAAGATAATGAAATGTGAGGCTGGATGAACACAGCAGGCCCAGCAGCATCTCAGGAGCACAAAAGCTGACGTTTCGGGCCTAGACCCTCTGATGAAGGGCCTAGGCCCGAACGTCAGCTTTTGTGCTCCTGAGATGCTGCTGGGCCTGCTGTGTTCATCCAGCCTCACATTTCATTATCTTAGTTAATAAAGTTAACCGTTTAAAGATGTCATGCAGCAGGGCTAATTCTTTTGTTTTTGATTAAAACATCAAGTTATAGAGACACAGTCAGGCACCAAGACCTGATCACCAGGCAAATGGACAGCACCAGGAACTAGCTAAGCAGCTGCATTAAAGTAACACTGACACTGTTTTTATAATAGAATAGCCATTATTATCACATGCACTCGAATGCGTGCAGTGAAAAGTTTGTAATGTTGCCTCTCTGCACCACCTCAGGTACAGAGTACCTCGGTACAGACACTAAGTGCTGTTACAGAGTTTTTAAAAAATGGTAAGCATGGGAATAGAGTTTAAAAAGTCCAGAATGATAATCAGGAATGACTATCAAGTCGTTAAGTTCCAGAAATTCTAGTACTTTTCCAACATGTCTGTGTTCACCAGCTTCAGAACATGAAGCAAATGCTGCCTCCAGGCGCTGGGCTCCATCCAGGACTCGCTCTGCTGCCGTCACTCCTGGACTTGGTCCACGCTCGCTCTGCTGCCGTCGCTCCTGGACTTGGCCCATGCTCGCTCTGCTGCCGTCGCTCCTGGACTCGGCCCACACTTGCTCTGCTACTGTCGCTCTGGGACTCGGCGCACAAATCAACTGCTGCAGGACTTGGCCTGCGCGCTTTTCTCCTCCCCGGGCTCTGGTCACAATTTCTCTCCCTTGTCTCCATCCTCCAGGATGGGGTAGTTAAAAGTTGGCGTGGGGGGAAGAATAAATATTGTAAAGAGGAGAAAAAAGAAAGGAAAAGGAAAAGGAATTGGCAGGCAGAGGAGCCCTGACTGGAACATCTTACTCTACTGCCTCCTTGTTACTTTTTGCATCTGGTGTGTCACACTCCTACCTTGCCTCAATGAAATTCACACACAGGAGGATCAAATGCAGGTGGTTTACGAGACCTGAGTAGATAGCTGCTAAACACAGCTGAAATCATTGTCCTTGCAGGTTAGTTTGCCAGTTTAACTGGGTAGGATTTAAACTAATTGGGAAAGGAATCCATATATAAGAATTCGAAGAAAAGACAAGGTGCACAGAGAATGAGGAATAATACAGTTCTAGAGCAAGAAATAATGAGGTCAAACTCGGGATAAAGCAATAAGATACAAAATAGTTTTACATAGTATGTCTGAAAAGCATGGTAAACGGGGTTGGTGATCTTCAAACACACAAATAACATGGAAATATGGTAGTGTTGGGATAACAGAGACTGAGCTCCAAAAGGCTGGACTGGTTACTAAATATTTGTGGATACAAACTGATAAAGTAAGATAGAGGTGGAAGAAAGGAGGTGGCATGGCTCTCATGATTGTGGAGAATATTGCAGCACTGAAGAAAATAATGTCCACGAGGATTCAAAATGAAAGTATTTTGTTGGACAGAAGTAATAAAAGACATATTTATACTAAAGATTATAGAGGAGCCAACTCGGGTGAAAATTATAGATAACGTGAAATCTATAGAGTAGTGATATTGGGGGACTTTCTCTACCCTAATGTAGACTAGGAAAATAATACTGCAAATGTTGGGAGGATTAGTTTCTAAAATACGTCCAGAATTTCCCTGATCATTATGCTTCCAAACCAACAAGGAGAAATTGCTGGATCTGGTTCTGGGGAATGTGATGGGGAAACGGATCAAATGTCAGTTGGAACATTATGCAACAGTGGGGTCATAAAATCTAGTGATGCTACAAGTAGCAACCTAAAGTAAAAGCACTTATTTGGAGAAGTACCAATTTCATTTGTGTGGAGGGGCTGGTGTTGGCCTGGGTGGACAAAGCCAAAATCACAAGATACCAGGTTATAATCCAACAGGTTTATTTGAAATCACAAGCTTTCAGTGTACAGTCCTTGCTGTGAGAGGAGAACACACAGACGTAGAGTTTACAGGCAGAGAAATAGAACATAGAACATAGAACATAACAGTGAAGTATAGGCCCTTCGGCCCTCGATGTTGCGCCGTTCTGTGAAAACAATCTGAAGCCCACCTAATCTACAGTATTCTATTATCATCCATATGTTTATCCAATGACCATTTAAGTGCCCTTAAAGTTGGCGAGTCTACTACCGTTGCAAGCAGGGCATTCCACGCCCTTACTACTCTCTGAGTAAAGAACCTACCTCTGACATCCGTCACCCCTCAATTTAAAGCTACCTCCCCTCGTGCTAGCCATCACCATCTGAGGAAAAAGGCTCTCACTGTCCACCCTCTGATCATCTTGTATGTCTCTATTGAGTTGCCTCTTAACCTTCTTGTCTCTAACGAAAACTGTGCATAGATCCCTGAAAGTTGCCACCCACGTTGATAGGGTTGTTAGGAAGGCATACAGATGTTTAGGTTTTATTGGTACAGGGATTGAGCTTCGGAGCCATGAGGTCATGTTTCAGCCGCACTTGGAGTATTGCATACAGTTCTGGTTGCCGCATTAGAGGAAGGATGTGGAAGCATTGGAAAGGGTGCAGAGGAGATTTATCAGGATATTGCCTGGTATGGAGGGAAGATCTTATGAGGAATGGCTGAGGGACTTGAGGCTACCTGCTGATCCACCCAAAGAACAGGCCCACTAACTCAACAAACTGATCAAGATTCTTGATCCAGTCCTTCAGAGTATCCTACGCACTCTCATCCCATGTACTTCTCATGTAGCGTGCTTCTATTGTTTTCTGAAGATACACAAAGCCAACACACCTGGATTTCCCATCGTATTAGGCAATAGGACCTTGTATGAGAACTTCTCTGGCTACGTTGAGGGCATCTTAAAACCCATTGCACAAGGAACCCCCGGCTTCTATTGCGACACTACAGATTTTTTACAGAAGCTCAGCACCCACGTACCAACGAACCAGAAACATTCCTCATCACAATGGAGGTTTCGGCAGTCTACACCAGCATCCCTCACGACAATAGCATCGCTGCCTCAGTACTCAATACCAACAAATGCCAATTTCCAGATGCCAACCTACAACCCATCCACTTTCTCCTCAACCACAAAGTCTTCACCTTTGATAACCAGCTCTTCAACCAGACACACGGAATGGCCATGGGCACCAAACTTGCACCCCAATATGCTAATATTTTCATGCACAAGTTTGAGCAAGACCTCTTTACTGCACAGTACCTCCAACCAATGCTATACACCAGGTATACTGATGACATTTTCTTCCTTTGGGCTCATGGCAAGAAATCACTGAAACATCTACATAACAATATCAGCAAGTTTCATCCCACCAGACTTACCATGGACCATTCTTTAGGATCAGTCTCATTCTTGGGCACACGCATCTCAGTGAAGGACAGACACCTCAGCGCCTCACTCTACTGCAAGCCCACAGATCACTTCACGATGCTACAGTTCTCTAGCTTCCACCTTAAACATATTTTAAAAAGCCATTCCCCACAGTCAATACAATGCATACACACTGGATCTGCTCAGATGTGCAGGAACACAACAGGAGAAAAAATAAGAGACTAACCGCTGGTATCAAAGAGGATTAAAAAATACAAGTATATAAATGCAATTCTAAAATTGTAAGAACAAGTGTATAGGACTAATTAGGGATCAATATGGATATCTACACATGGAGACAGGTAGCACTGCTTAAGTAGTAAACCAGTACTTTGCTTGTCTTTAAAAAGACACTGCCAAAGTCAAAGTGAAAAAGGAGGATTACAGAAGACATAATAAAAGGACGGGCAGGACTAAAAGCGGAAACGTGGGATGCACTCATAGATTGTGAAGCAAATAAGGCTAGAAATGGCAGAGGTAATGACCTTTCCATCCTCCACAGATACTAGTTGCTGCCTGAGGACTGGAAACTTACATATGTAACACCCTAATTCTAAAAAGAATGTACAGGGATAAATTAGCAACAACGGGCTGGTTTAATCTCAGTTTTGAGAACGTTTTGAGAGATGATAATCCAAAATATAATTAACAGTCTGTGGGGCTAGTGTGAATTAATTAGGGAAAGTCAGCAAAGATTTCACAGAATTGTTACACCAAGCAGAAAGCCAATCTGTGATGGGTCTCTGAAAGAGAAACTCACTCAGTGTCACTTGTCCACCGATTCTTCATAGCCTTTTGTTGAAGGCAAAACATGTTTAATTAACTTCATTGAGTGTTTTGAGGTAACAGAAAAGACTAATGATGGTCATGTCATGACATTGAAGAACTTTCAAAGAGTGTTCTTGATCAACTGCCACTAATTAACTTCCCAGTAAAATTGAAGTCCTTTAGTGATAAAAACAAAATTACCCAAGTAACAGAAACAGAGGAGTGTTGAATTGTTATTTTTCAGTCAAGGAAAGTATAAAATGAGGATCTCCAGGATGAATATATTAATAGGCTTTAAAGATTTGGGAAAGTGGTTGAAGATTGTGCAGCCTTCTGGGTCTTATTAATAGAGGAAAAGGGTAACGAACATCTTTAAAAGTCTGGTTTGGCCTCATGGAGAATACTGAGTCCAATTCTAGGCATCACACTTAAGGGAGGCAGCAAAGGCTTTACGGGCAATTTAAAAATGATTTATGAGAATGGTTTGAGGTTGAAGGACTTATTTGGACAGATTAGAGAAGTTGGGTTTATTTTCCTTAGAAAGGATGAGAGAAGATTCAATAGACGTGTTAATGAGGGAACTTTTTAGAATAAAGAGAGATAAACTGTTCCCATCGGTAGAAGTAATGAAAACCAGAGGATATTGACTTAAGGTAAAAACAGGAAAAGAACAGTTCAGAAGTGTGGAAACCTTCTTTTACGTAGCAAGTGGTTAGAATTGGAAATCCACTATGAGAATATGGAATTGTAAAGCACTTAGAGAGATAAAAGTTGCCGGTATAATGACAACAAGTAAGGGAATGGGATTAGCTGAGCTACACTTGCAGAGTCAACACAGATACAAATGGGTCAAATAGCCTTTATCTCTGCTAAAAACAATTCAGTCGTCATGTGTGGAGTATTATATAAGCTTTTTCTTAAATTATACGTAAATGAATTTTGAAAATATGCACAGAAAGCCTGTATTCAAAAGGCCCATTTTCTAGAAGACAAATCTCAGTGGGTAACACTTATCACTGGGCATGCGTACAAATCCCTTGGTAGGAATAAAGTCACATTTTAACTGTTCATGATACAAACACAGGTTTATCTTCGAGTAGTTGTGTTTGCATTCATGTGCTGATCTGGGAAGTGGGTGTTGTTCACAAAAATATGGAATCAGCAGCATTGCTCCAGCTGGTTTGCCGAAGGCTATGTTACTAATAGTCATAACTGAGATGGTTACATTCCAGTAAAATGTTTTAATAGTCCCAGGTGAGGACTGTTGAAGTTTTTTTCTGAATAATTAGAGTTCCTGCTTTACCAGTTTACTACTATCCCAGATCATAAATAAATGTTCTGGGCCATTTAATTTTACAGAATGATTTTGCAGACGCGAGGCAATAAATCCCAACTACATCCATTGAAACTATTTTGGTTATCTGAATACTCTCTAATAATAAACTGGTAAGAAGCTGCTACTTTTTAACCGAGTGAATCTTAATAAGTATGTATTGAAAAACTTTATAAACACAGTTCAGTAGAAGAAAGTACACTCTTGCTCATATTTACATGATTAACAAAGTGAATTATTGCCACTGAATCAGGAAATGTACCCACCCGGTAAACCTACCAACCTCACAACCCAAGAGGTTCTGAGTTACAGTTAAGCGCCTAAGTGCCTACTAGCTCGCAGTCTACATAATCCCCCTGCTCTGTCCATCTCCCAAAACTTTAGAGATAACAAGGTGTGGAGCTGGATGAACACAAAAGGCCTAGCAGCATCTTAGGAGCAGGAGGCTGATGTTTCGGGGCCTAGACCCGTCATCAGAAATGGGGAGGGGGCAAAAGGTTCTGAAATAATTAGGGAGGGGGGGAGGCAGATTGAAGACGGATAGAGAAGATAGGTGGAGAGGAGACAGACAAGTTGAAGAGGCAGGGATGGAGCCAGGAAAGGTGAGTGTAGGTGGGGAGGTAGGGAGGACAAGTTGAGTGCTCCTCATAGCGGATTATCTTTGATGTTCAATATTCCCTAAGGCCATGCATATCATAGGCATTGTACTCTGTTTCCTTTAACAACATTGAATACATTACTTAAATGAAACAATCAACTGGCGCAGACAGCTGAAATTATGCACCAGAATAAAAGCAAAGTACTGTGGATGCTGGAAATCTAGAATGAAAGCAGAAAATGCTGGAAAAAAAATCTCTAAGACTAATATTTTGTTAATTATGTCACTCTCACAGTTGCTGCCAACATGCAGAGTTTTTCCATGCTCTTTCTGCATTCATTATAGTCAAAATCATGCAATCTTCCCTCATCACCCAGCTGAAGCAGATGATGGGGTTTATAATTTATGGTTGCTAATTAGATGAATTGGCACCAGCTCTTATAACATTGTAGAGTTAATGAACGCCTGAACTGAAGCACGGTGTAAAGGATATGCAGCTAAATATTTTTCAACCATTTACAATGTTATGGAGGATAGTTGTCAGCATACTCCCTTAGTTACTTTTGTCAAGTGCTGAAATATTTGCAGCTATCAGCTGGAGTTCTGCAGGACTGGGATTCTCACATTAAGTGCAAATGCAACTTCCCCTCACATGACACTAAAAGAACTGACTGGAATTTCTACCCAAAGATACCCAATAAAGTATTTTCTCTTGTTTGAAGGCTACCTCATTAAAATATTATTCTCTTCTATTTCACTATTTCCGATATCCTGCTCCCATCTTTGTGTCATTCTCAGTTTGAATAAATTCTTCAGAATGCCACAAAACCTCAAATATCAATCATAAATAACCACAAACAACTCAATATGATGTCAAGTTCATAAGTTATGAACTCCTCATCAGGATCTGGCAGCTATCTATCCAGTCATTGCACAGAATTATAAAGCATAAAATGTAGTCCACTGTATCTGCAATGACTCTTTGAAGGAGCTTTTCACTGCAAAGCTTACACTCCCCTATGTTTCCTCACAGGCTATTTTTCCCCCTTTTTAAAAGTATATCCAATTCATTTTATACATGTGACCCCTGAACATATGCTGCCGTGGGTGGGCGATTCCACATTAACCCGCAAGCAATTCCTTTGCTCAGGGATGCCAGGGTTTTCCTGGCTCCTAGTTAGCTCAGTATTCCTTTATGAATTTGCAGCAAATATACCCACTAACCCTGCAGTGTTTTAAGTGTTAGATGAAATATATATGGACAATCTGAACAATCATGAGGCATTGAGTTAAACACAATTTAACACTTGCCTCTAAGTCAGGGGGTTGTGCGTTCAAGTTCCATTTCAGAGATTTTAGCATACGATCTAGACTGGCACTCCAATGCGATACAAAGGCCAAGTTGTACTGTTAAGTAGGAAATAGCAAGAACTGCAGGTGCTGGAGGCAGAGACAACAGTGTGGCACTGGAGGTGCACAGCAGGTCAGAGGAACAGGAAAGTTGATGTTTCAGTTCGGGACCTTCTTCAGAAATGGGGAGGGAGCTGCTAAATAAATAGACAGAGGAGGGGTGGGGCTCAGGAAAGATAGGTGGTATGGTGGATGCAGTTAGGCGTAGAGGGGATTGGTTGGTGGGAAGGGTAGGGCAGATGGTTGAGGAAGAAGATGGGCAGATGTGTCAGGTCAAGGAGGCGGGACTAAGAGGGAGGTTTGGACGTGGAATGAGGCCAGAGGTGGGGAGATTTTAAAACTGGTGAATTCCATGTTTAGGCCATCGGGCTGTAGGCTGTCGAGGTGAAATATGAGGTGCTGCTCCTCCAGTTTGCGTGTAGCATCATCGTGACACTGGAGGAGGCCCAAGATGTATATGTCATCCAGGGAGTGGGGGGGTTAAAATGGTTGGCAACCAGAAGATGTTGTCAATTATCGCGTACAGGGCGCAGATGCTCCATGATACAGATGTCAAGTCTACGCTTGGTTTCACTGATGTAGAGGAGGCCACATTGGAAGCAACAGATACAGTTGACCAGGTTGGAGGATGTACACATGAACTCCTGTCTGATATGACAAGTTTACTTTGGGCCTTGGATAGAGGTGATGGGGGCAGGTGTAGCACTTCCTGCAGTTGCAAGGAAAGGTGACGGATGTGGTGGAATTAGTGGGGACTGTGGAGTGAATGAGGGAGTCACAGAATGATTGGTCCCTATGAAAGGCAGATGGGCATGGTGGGGAGGGAAATATCTCTTTGGTCGTAGAGTCACAACACTGTCAAGTATGGTTTTCTCAAACGAGGTGTTAAACTTCGGCCCTCTTAGGTGAACGTAAGATTTCACAGACTAAAGATGAATAGTGGGAACTTGCTGTACATAAATCGATGGTTATGTTTAGTGCATTATAATATTATAAAAGGTATAAAAACAAAGTTGCAAGAGAGGCTGAGCAAGTCTAGCAGCATCTATGAAGGATAAAACAGAGTTAATGTTTCAGGTCTGGTGGCCCTTCCTCAGAGCTTCAAGAGAATTTCAGAACTGAGGAAGGGTTACTGGACCTGAAACGTTAACTCTGTTTTTCCCTTCACAAATGCGGCCATACCTGCTCAGCTTTTCCTGCAACTTTGTTTTGTTCCTGATTTACTGCATCCACAGTTCTTTCGGTTTATACTTCAAAGGTATGTCATTAGCTATAAAATGCTTTGAAATATCCTGAGATCAGTGGGAGCTGTGTAAATGCAAATCTTTCTTTTTTTGGAACCTTTTTCAAAAGCATGGAAGGAAACACTTCACGCATCCATTCTTTCAGAAAACTGGCTGAATGTCAAATCTTAAACTAAAGCAATATATAAAAGGCAGAATTGTTTTTCTGTTAACAATAACAGAGAAAAAGGAGTTTATTGCCATATTATGTAAAGAAAATTGAGGCAAATGAAATGAGGTTCTGCACTTTGGCAAAAAGACAAGAGGAGCTCATTATTGTTTAAATGAAGAATGACCAAAGGAAAACTGCAGCAAATAGGAATCTGGGGATCTTCTTGCATGACTCACAAAAAGCACACAACCAAGTTCAGCAGGGATAATGGGAACTGCAGATGCTGGAGAATCCGAGATAACAAAGCGTGAAGCTGGATGAACACAGCAGGCCAAGCAGCATCTCAGGAGCACAAAAGCTGATGCTTCGGGCCTCGACCCTTCATCAGCTCTGATGAAGGGTCGAGGCTTAAAACGTCAGCTTTTGTACTCCTGAGATGCTGCTTGGCCTGCTGTGTTCATCCAACTTCGCACTCTGTTATCCAAGTTCAGCAGGGATTGTGTTTGAACCATTCAGCTCCTAATCTTAATTACAGCCTTTGTCTAAACATACACAGAGGAGCGTAACTCCCAAGTGCAGTGAGAGTGACAGCTTTTGATATCAAGGCAGCATTTAAATGAGATGTGGCATCACGGGGCGCCTGTGAAACCGAAGTCAAAGGAAATTGGGGGAAAACTTCAGTGGTTGAGATTCTACCTGGCACAAAAGATGGCATTTGCTGTTGTTGGAGGTCAGTCCCAAGAAATCACAGCAGCAGTTCCTAAGAAAGAGTTGGTTGCACAATGCTTTCACAACTGCTTCCACGATGACCATATCTGCACCACGAAGTGAGAAATAGGGATGTTTGCTGATGATTGCACAATGTCCAGCATCATTTGTGACTCTTCAGATGTTGAGTCAATTGGTTTTCTCATTCAGAAAGATCTGGCTAACATCCAGGCTTGGATTGATAATTGGCAGGTAACATTTGCACCACCCATGGGTCAGGCAATGACCATCTCCAACAAAAGAAAGACTTGTCAGCTCCATCTAACATTCAATGGTATCGCCATTGCAGAATCCACCACTGTCAATTTCATGTGGTTCCACTGGCCAACAGCAGGCAAAAATTCCACTGGGAGTAGCTCACTCCCTTTCTCTCCAATGCTTATTCACTACCTATACGGCATAAGAAAAAAATGTGATGGAATTCTCTCCACCTGGCTGGATGTGTGCAGCTCCAACAACAAAGAGCCCAACACCATCAGGACAATGCAGTCTTCATAATAGGTACCCCATCCATCACCTTAAGTTTTCACTTCCACAATCATGGCCACATGGTGGCAACCATGTATACCATCTATAGGATGCAGTGCAACAATTCACTAAGAATCCTTTGACAGCACTCTCTAAATCTACAACCTCTAATAACTAGACGCACAAAGGCAGCGGATGAATGGCAGCACTACCATCTGCAAATTCCTCTCCAAGATTTGGACCTATATCATTGTTTCTTTACTGTCACTCTATGGAATTCTTTCTAGTAGTCGTGTACCTACCACTTATAGACTCAAATGGTTCAAAAGGCAGCTCACCAGCATTTTTTATGGCTAGCTTCAGATGGAAATTATGATCACAACACTCCTCTCTCCTCTGCAGACCACATTGACTATGTCACCTTTGACTCCTCTTCCACATCAAGTCTTGTGAGAGATACAAGAATACCAAATCACCCATCAATGCACATGCCTTCTTAACAATATTATTGATCTTCTTTTTACCTTTAGCTCTCCAAGAATAAATGCTCCTAAGTCCCTATGTTTCTCCACATTACCCAGTATTCTTTTATGTATGAAATTCCCATGTCCTGCTGCATCTCCAAATGCATTGCATGGATATACAACAAATAAACAAGTCATTAGATTCAAACAGTCCACACTGGTGTTTTTTACTTTATTTATGCATCCTTCCATCCTTACTCATCCAGTTCTATCAACATAACCTCCACGTCATCATTTGCCTTCACCATCATATGCCCCTTTAGCTTTTCCTTAAAAGCATTAAATATTATTCACTTCAAAAAATCCCAGCGGAAGCAAGTCCAACATTCACATTACTCCGGGGGTTTTCTTCGTAACTATTTTTTTTTATTTGCAGCATCTTTTATGTTGTTTCCCCACAAGAGGAAACATTATCTCTGTACCCTTACTTTCAAAACATTCCATAATTTTAAGCATACTACTCACATTTTTCGAGAGAGGACAGACTTGGCCTGTCTATCTTTCCTGACATGTAGATACCCATGTATTTCTATTTTTTTTTCACAATGTTCCTTTTCTACTTTGCTGCCCAACAGCAAGACCATCTGTGTCTTCTTGCAAATTAAAGCTTTCCTCTTCAATGGGAAATATCACCATTTGTCTATACAACTTACAAACATCTTTATCATCCCCTCTTCATCTAAGTTTAATCACTGATACAGACTACAAAAATTATGGGCAGTATCAATCTTTGAGGAACCCACAAGCAACAGCCTTCCACCATCAAAAACATCCAATTTAATCATTACCCTATTATTTCTGCTAAGTCAAATTTGGATCCAATTTGTCACATGCTGTTGGATTTTACTTCTTGCACCAGCTTGCCATATGAGGTCCTGTCAAAAGCTTTGCTAAAATCCACGTAGACCACGTTCATTCTAGTGCCTGACAGGTTAACAAACAAATCACCCTTAGGCTATACATCTGGAGTTGAGGGCATTGTCTCCTTTGAGCAGGAGATGTCTGTCTCTCTGACTTTGGAGCAGTTTTTGACCCCTAAAGGAGGGGGTGTTGGTGTCCCTTGTGCTACTATGGCCCCATGATCACTCCTCCTGCTAATTTTGTGAATTACGATCGTTAGAGATCTAGGTCACTCCTTCACAAGTATTTTTCTGTGCTGCAGTGAAAACTGATACCATGCAATGTCAGCTGCAGATGAGTATAATTTCAAGACATCTTGAAAATAACTTCAAAAGGTTGCAATTAACTTTCAAATTAATGATTTCAGGCTGACAGAAGTAATTCATTCATTTACAGAAGACAGTCATTCAGCCATACTATTCATGCTGAATCTCTACATACAGGTTCTATTCTCTCGTTTTATCTCTGAAGCTGGAGAGGTTTACTTCTAATTTCCTTTTGAAATCATTCACCATCTCCTTTTCCATCATAGTCTTTCACAGCAGCTTCAAGAAATCCTTTAAACCTTTTTACTGTCTGACCAGAAAATTATTAATTTTAATCTTTGAGCCTTTCTAACAATTCAGTTGTCCTTTGGTGAGATGCAGAGATTTGTCTTAAAAACTGCCCACTTTATACCAGAAAGTGGATGGAACTGTGTCAAATTTCCAATTCAATGTCACTTTTCAGGGCTTTCACATCATGCCCAGATCTTTATTTGCTGCCTCTTGCTCATTAAACCCACTCAGTGTTTCTATGCTACTTGGACGGCTGGTTTGTGATGCAGAGTGATGGGTTCAATTCCTACACCAGCGGAGGTTACAATGGAGGGCTCTCCTTCTCGATCTCTCCCCTTACCTGAGATGTGGTGACCCTCAGGTTAAACCACCATCGGTTCATTGCTACGGGCTGGTAAGACTACGACAACTTTACCTTTTCTAGTGCCCACCACTGAATGTTCCATAATGGAACACAAGGTGGAGCAAAACAGAGGTCAAATATAGAAATGATGTCATTCTGTATAAATAGAAAATTAGGAAGCACCAACTCACCCAGATCAGTTTTGCATAGTTTCAACTGGTCTAAAAGGAGTCAATGATGGAAGTCTACTGGCCTTGTACATTTTGTAGCTTGTTAGCACTAGAAGGATACTGCAGAGGAGGGGTGGTGGCAGTTTCACAAAGGAGTACATATATTCAAAACTCAATAACATGAAAAGATTGTTTCAGAGATAGTAAGAACTGCAGATGCTGGAGAATCTGAGATAACAAGGTGTCGAGCTGGATGAACACAGCAGGCCAAGCAGCATCAGAGGAGCAGAAAGGCTGGCGTTTCGGGCCTAGACCCTTCTGCAGAAATATTTCTATTTCTAACTTCTAAGCTATTCTCATTTCATTTTCAATTTTAACCATTTTCTTCACAATCACATTAAGAAAATTAATCCAAATGGCAACATAAATTCAACTGAGATGTTATGAAACCTGAACCAGACTTGACTCCCCACCAAAGAAAAGCTGTTCAAGATGCAGAAAGAGTCATTTCTATCTATGTCAGAGTTAAAAAATACAAAAACCTCAACCTTATTTCTATGTCAATTCTTTTTGGGCAAAGCTTTTAAATATTTTGTTATTTCAAACCAGTGATAAAATATTGGAACATGCATAAGAAGCTCCAATAGTGCAAAAATTACATGCAAACTTAAGAACAAGCTACCAATGACAGTTCACTGGTCATCTCTCTTTCATATCACTACATTCATCGGAGATAATTGAAATGACTGCAAAAGCAGAGGAACATTTTCTTCATCAACATCAACCTAATTATAGGAACATACGAATAAGGAGCATGAGTAGGCCCATTCAGCCTGTTGGACCTACTCCACTTTTCAATAAAATCACGGCTGATCTGTTTGCATTTCGAATACAATACAATACAATCTGATTCCCTTGCCTAACAAAAATCTATCTCAGCTTTAAGAATACTAATGACCCCACTCATCCTACCTACTGAGGCAGAAAGTTGCAAAGTCATACAAACCTCAGAGAGAAAGCAAAATCCTCACCAGTGTCTTATAAGGAAGGATTCTAACTTAAAAAGGCTCCTAACGTTAAGGCAATGTCTTGGTTTAGGAATAAAAACAGAAAGTGTTGGAGAAACTCAGTAGGTCTGGCAGCATCTGTGGAGAGAAAAACAGAGTAAACATTTCAAGTTCAGAAGAAGGGTCTAGGCCCGAAACATCAGCTTTCCTGCTCCTCTGATGCTGCTTGGCCTGCTATGTTCATCCATCTCTACACCTTGTTATCTCAGATTCTCCAGCATCTGCAGTTCCTACTATATCTCAAGTTCAGAACGACTCCTTTTCGGAACTTAGTTCTGAATTCGATACAAGAGGAAACATCATTTTCATATCTATATGTCAAGACCGTTACGTAATTAAATACTTAAATTTTATATACTTCGATCAAGTCATACCTCACTCTTCTAAATTCAAGTCTAAACAATCTTCCCTCATAACATAACACTAGTTCCAGGTACCAATCTAGTAAATCTCTTCTGAATCACCTTCAATTTCCTTCCTTACTGTCTTCCTACTGGTCTCCATTACTGAAACACAATATGCTTACTTTTATGTTCAATTCCTCTTGTAATAAAGAGGCAGCTTGCCATTAGCTCCGTTAATTATTTGAAACACCCCATATTATCACTCATGAATTAGAATATTTAGCTGGCTCTGAAGTTTTTCTTCATTTAGGTAAAACCCTGCTTTTTTTTTCTTCCTGCCCAATTCAATTTTCATATCTTCTCACATTATACTCCATCTGCCAGATTTTTGCCTTAGTAGCGAACCTATCTAGATTGGTCTACAACACTTCTATGCCCTCTTCACGACATAATTTCTACTTATCTTTGAGTTATCTGCAAATTCAGCCACTGGACTATCCCTACCTCTGAGCCATCTAAAAAGCTGAGGTCCCAGGACAAATCCCTGCAAGATCTAATTCATCATTTCCTGTAAATTAGAAAAAAAGATCAATTTATATGTCCCCTTTGTTTTCTACCAGCCAGCCAATCCTCTATCCATGTGACTATGTTACCCCTTATACTATGTGCTTCTACTTTGCACAATAACCTCTTATGTGGAACCTTGTTACATGCTTTCTGGAAATCTAAGTACAACAAATCAAAGGGTACCTGCATAACCACAAATTATGTTGCTGCTTCAAGGAATTCTAACAAATTGGCTAAAAATGATTTCCCTTCAACAAAAGTATGCTGACACTTCTCAATTATCTTGAATTTTTTGAAGTGCCCAGCTTCGACCTCTTTGGTGATTGATTTTGACATCTTCACCTCAATAAACATCAAGCTAACTGGCCTATAGCTTCCTGTTCTATGCTTTCCTCTCTTCTCAAGTACAGGATTATATTTGCTACTTTCTTGTCTCATGAACCTGTCCAGAAACGAGTGAGAGTCAGAAAATAGACACCAATACAAATACACCTCATCCGCTACTTTTACGATAAAATCGTAGGATAACGTCCATTAGGACCTGGGGACTCGTCAGGCTGTCACTCCGTCATTTTGCTGCCTACTGTTTCTCTAGTGATTGTAATTTTACCAAGTTTGTTTTTTCTTTCTACCATTTGATTTTACAGCTATTAGTGAAACTTATGTTGTATTTTCCATAGTGAAGGCAAAAGCCAAATATGGGTTCATTTCATTGACCATTCTCTTGTTATCTTTTAACTCCATTCTCTTTCTTTGCAGAACCAACTCTCATTTTACTTGTTCTTTCCCTTTTAATTACCCACAGAAACTCTTGCTATCCACTTCTACATGTCTAGAGAGCTTCTTCTCCTATTCTAATTTCTTTCTTTTGAATAACTTTTCCATCATTCTCTGCCGTTTTTATGTTTTCCTAAAATTCTTTACTTAACCAATGGTGATGAGTGCTCCCTTTTGAATTTTGTTAACAGAAGAGACAGTGAGTATTCTGAAATATTCCCTTAAATATCTGCTATTACTTTAATGCCACATCGTTGGCCTGATTAAAGCTTAAAATACGAGTCTTAGACCTACTCTTCTCCCTTTCAAACTGGATGTAAACTTCAATCACCTTGTTGTCGCCTCTGCCTAGAGATGCTGTTACTAGGAAATAATTATTAAATCCCATCTTATTGCCCAATACCAAGTCTAGCATGATCTGACCTCTTGTTGGTTCCAGAAAGTGATTTCTGAAACTCTCTCAGAAGTATTCTATGAATTTATCTATGTCAGTATTACCAATCTGATTTTTCCAATTGATGTGTAGATTAAAATCATCCATGATTGTTACTGACTCTTTACTGCAAGGACCCAATACTACTACTTCCATAGTTTTATTGTATTGTTGTACACTAGGTCAAGTCTTTTTTGAAAAAGATGGTTTTATGGCACATTTAACAAGAATATGATAGACTTAAATTTGTCAAATTTCAAAAGATGGTTCAAGTTGAAGGCATCAATTATATATAGTATGATCAAGCCATTCTAATACTGCTTAAGATGAATCAGAGTGTTTCTCCTTTTCAAATATCAAATGTCAATTTTCTCATGTTCATTTGAAAGAAGTTTTAAACTTTCTAACACTCATAAATCTTCTCTCCCTTGTATATGTCAAACTGAACCTTTACAGTAATCTGTTTACAAAGAAATGCAGCCTGGAGTCCTCATGGTGATGATAATAATTGGAAGATTTGCACCACTATATAATGAGTTATACTGAGGAACAGAGCATGGCATGTTTTAAACCAGTTTACCACGTTAATTTTTTTTTTTAGAAAGTGAAAGGCTTAGGAGGGTTCCCAAATACATTCAACACTCTTACATATTAATTCCAAAGCCAATTTAGCAAATAATTCAAAAGTTAAAATCACTCAAAAATCAGTCAGTGAGCTCCAGTATCTGACAGATACCTGTATATGCCTTCACTCAAAAATTGAGCTCCATGTTTCTATCAATTACTTCTCTGAATAGTATGTGAAAAGAATATTTTTCACCTAAACACTTAAAACTAAGATTCTCTATCATTCAGCATCTTCAACACACCACCTTTCTCACTGAATGGCACAACACTGGAAAACGTGCACTATTTTTAGGATATTTTGGGAACTTCCTCTTGATGAAGGCAAGTATGCATGACCAAATCAGGACTGCCTCCAGTATGACAGGTCAACTTTCAATTGATGAAAAGACCATTTGAGGAGCCAGATCATAAACCATGAGTTTAGACTTTGGTTTGAAAAATAGCAGTGGTCCTTGCACTGTGTATACATTTCAGAGACTTGGACACCCTACAGCATACTTCAATGCAGTGGAGAAGCATCACACAGGAATTTTTGTGAGTTCATCCAAATCCAGTTGCAACAACGATGGTTAAGAAATGGTATCCAGTTCCAAACCAAAATAGCTGGAATTAAGGCACTAATCGTTCAAAACTAGTTTCACTGATCAGGACACATTGTTCGTCTGCCTAACACCATACTCCTAAAGCAACTGCTCCATGGGGAATTTGATTGTGGCAGAAGAGACTCAGATGGGAAATGGAAACACTTCAGGGATCTCTTCAAAACATCCCTTAAGATGTCAAATATCATTGCTGTGTTTGTTTTGTAATCAATCAAAATGGAAAAGGCTCATGAGGGAACACACAAAGCTTTTGCACAACTCATCTTTCCACTCTCCAATCATCCTGTTTTCCAAATACTTATGCTGGTACTTCAGCTAGAGCAAAGACATTTCCTGGCAACTCCATCCAAAAAGTAGAGCAAGATGAGGAAAAAAAAGTAGTTTCAATTATTCAATTTTTACTTACAAATGAATAACCACCAAGAAGATAGATATTAACATGTGCATTAAATGCATCAAGTTCAAAAACAATAGTCATATTCAAATTTATGAGTTCAGTTTCTAATCACAACACAGAAAAAAACATTACTTAGCAGAAAATACATGAAAATCCATAATAACCTTCCTCTTCCTCACTTTCAGAAGCTAATAAATGATTCTGAAATTGCATCAAATGGACCATCAACTTCATGCTTATGCACAATCATCAGCCACATCATTCCAAGAATGACAATCTTCTGTCCCATCACCTGCAGTGGACAGTCCACATTTCTGTAATAATTTGCTGACAAACTTCATTCTGATTTCATCCCAGGCGTCAACAACCTATTCACACAGGTTTGCTAATGTTGCAGCCTTTACTTCACCTCCCATTACTGATGTCTTTTCAGATCATCCATAATTCTACAATTTTCCAATGGTATCCTTGACAGGTTTGTTTAGATGGACATCCAATGATTGATCAAAGCTGGACAGACCATCAGGAATCACTGCACTTTTTTATTTTACAATCTAATTTCAGCAACATTCTTTATTAGATACGATATGAGGAGGTTCCAGATCAGTAGTTATTATTGTTGTGTAACACTCCCAGTTGGACACTCCAATGTTTCCTTAACCTGTATTTTCAAGCCATCTTTATCCATGTATCCTTTCTTGTGAACATATGTGACTATTTCTTTGGGATGAATTTTCTCTTCCATATCACAAATGCCTTACGTCATGTCCCAGTAGACACGCACAACAAAAGAACAGTCATGGATAGTTGTCTTCATTAACACTGGTTCCTTTCAATTTGGCTCACTATTTGACCGTGTCAAAGTTCATGAGTTCCTCATCCATGTTCATAACATAGGCCAGTCTATATACACTATTTTTTTATTTAATTATAATCTGTAAAAATGTGATAGGCCTGTAATCAAGTTCTCCCAGGAGTTAGGAACTTTTGATCTTCTAGTGTCATACATAAAAGTCTGGTACATCATCCAGGGCTGAAATTCGCAATGTTCATTTCAGAGCAAGGACATGAGAAACAAACTCAATTCTAGTGATTGTCATTAACATAATTTACAACGTAATTTTCTAAGCTAAGCTTCCTAAGTAATGTAGACATATTTGTCCAATGCCCAATCTTCTCCAATATTTGGATTCTCCACTGTTGCATAATTATTTGCCTGGTCTGCAATTTCAGTTACTTTCAATTTAAACTGGACTGTCAATCTGCTGTTGCTTCTTCACACCCTGTTCTCAGAGGGTGGAATTAATGGATTGACATTTGCAGATAGAAGGAACTGACAGTTATCTTTCAACAAATAGGCTTCACAGAGTGAACTTGAGTCCAGCATGGACTGTAAGCTAAGTGGAAAGAATCTGGCTATTTTTGAGCCAAATGTTTATCCATGTTCTTTCTCACATAGACTGTCAACATGGAAGACTTTGAGAAGGCAGCGATGCATCTGCTAGTACACAGAAATGGGTAGCACATTAAGGAAATTTAGGGTGTTTCTGATTCAGAGACTCTAAAGGCCATTTGCAATGGGTATCCATTCCCAGTCTGAAACGTCCAAGATCATGAGGAATCAAAATTGTCTGATCTGTATGATAAAGCTAGTAGAAGTGACTTGCAGTGGGATCCTTGGAAAGAGTGCTCTTGAAGTTTAATTGATGAATAGAGAATGTCAAAATAAACTTCTAACTAAGTGGGATGCCTTGGTTTGGTCCCTGGAGAAGCAAAGGATACTTCAATATCCTGTGATGAGGAACTCTTAGGTAAAAGTAGAAACAGAAAGGGAGTGGCATCTTGAGTTTTTTTTAAGAGTACTTGCTCCGCTTAATTCTTAAACAGTAAGAATTTTGCTTAAAATGTGAATTCTTGCAAAGAAACAGAGTTTGAATATCCTTTATAGTTATCCTTCAGAAAACACTATTGAAATAAATCAATATTTACACTAAAGACGCACCTAGTGGAGCAGTGGGGCTTGATTATCAGCGCATTCCTCCCATCACGGTCACGATCTACTAAACCCATGCAGTACTATCATGTCACTTACTTTATATATTAAAGTCTAATAGTTAAATATGAAAATTATAGGAAATGAAGAGTAAATGTGCGAATAGTTATGAATCTGGGTGTGCAAAAGTATTTACTGGTTCTTAAACATATAATGGGCATACACATGAAACACTGTCCTGTTCAGTAAATGCAACTCATGAAAAAGATAGTTGAGGTTATATAGACCTGCTGAATGCAAGAGTGCAAAATTCCATAATCAATTAAACAAATCCATGCATATGATCTCATAAAGACATACTCTTGATTTTTAAATAATGTCATAGTTCACTCTCTGCTGAGGTGATGTAACAGCTTACATTTGCATCTGGTCTTATTGCTTCATCTGGTGACATCTAATATGTTGTTTACAGAAGAAAGTTCATACCAATGTCTGTCTGGCATTTACAGCAATCTGCTACCAATCTCTCTGTCAATCCAATGTCAACTTTTTTTCTGTCATTTTTTTTACCCCTGACTATTTCAGGAGCTGCTTTATGTTAGCAGAATTTGAAGATCACCTTTCAAATACTGTTGCCATGTTAGTGTGGCTTTATATCTTCTTGACCCATTACCACAGCATGCTGTTATGCCTGCTGTTCCATGTTATTAAAACTGCAATGGCAATGGTATGTTAAGTGACTGAGAACTGCAATGAAAACAAGAAACAAATTTCTTCATTTTTGATAGAAAAACGATTTGTATTGCTGGAAATGAAATTAGCATCTGTGGTAAAACAAGGTTAATGGTGCCCTGGCTTGGGATACCAAGCAATACCTGAAAACTGTTTAAGCTTTATGCACACAGTTCTGGGCATTCCAATGGTTTGAAACCTAAACGTAACGTTCTGTTTCTATTAAATTTGTAGCGCCCTGCAGCAACAAACTATAAAACTAATGTTAATGACAGCCATGTGGTGAGGAACAAGTCCTAAGTACTTAGAAGCTGCCATTAAATACAATTTAAATGTCTTTAAATAGCAACTTACAAGTTTTTTGGTGGGAGGATGGGGGAGATACAATATTCACAATGGTAGTATTTATATTGTCTAAAAGAAATAGTATTGTAGAGCACTGCAATCAGAGTGTGGTCTTCCCACTGCATAACGGCAGCACAGTGGCTCAGTGGATAGCACTATGGCTTCACAGTGCCAGGGAAACGGGTTCAATTCCACCCTCGAGCAACTATCTGTGCAGAGTTTGCGCAATTTCCCTGTGTCCACGTGGGTTCCTTCCCACAGTTCAAAAAGGTGCAGGTTAAGTGGATTGGCCACGGGAAATCCAGAGTTACAGGGATAGGGTACAGGATGTGGGTTCCAGTGGGATGCTCTTTGGAGGGTCGGTGTGGACTAGATAGATCAAATGGCCAGCTTCTCCACTGTAGGGATTCTAGGAGCTATTTCCACTGTCTTTCCTGTCATAGTTTTTCTGTACAATTATCCCATCAATTACTTGCTTCAACATAACCAACATATTTCCTGCAATAACCTTATAGTCCACACCTACAATAAAATCAATATCGTGCTCAAGGGTTCTAACCCTGCACCACTCTATTTTTTTCTCAACATTCTATTGGCTGTCAGTTTTTGATCATATGAATTGGAGGCAGAAGTAGGCCATTCACCACCTTGAACTGTTTGTGTTATGAAATTCACATTCCTACCTACCCCTCATGATGCTTAATTCTCATGCCTTCTCATGTGGATCACACATGCTTCTAAGAGAAAACTCTAATATTAGAGCAATGTCCTTTAGTTCAAGATTCACCCAAAACAGGAAACATTCTTAACATGTTTACATTGACAAGGTGCCACATCAAAGACTGCTACATAAGATTACATTGCATGGCATTACAGGTAACGTACTGGCATTGATAGAGGATTGGTTGACCAGTAGAAAGCAGAGAGTAGCGATAAATGGATGTTTCTGGTTGGCGGTCAGTGGCTAGTGGTGTGCCTCAGGGATCAGTGTTGGGACCTCAATTTACAATTTATATAGATGATTTAGAGTTGGGGACTAAGTGTGGTGTGTCAAAATTTGCAGATGACACTAAGGTGAGTGGTACAGCAAAGCGTGCATAAGACACTGAAAGTCTGCAGAGGGGTATAGATAGTCTAAGTCAGTGGGCAAAGGTCTGGCAGATGGAGTACAATGTTGATAAGTGTGAGGTCATCCATTTTGGTAGGAATAACAGCAAAATGAACTATGTTTTA
This sequence comes from Stegostoma tigrinum, assembly GCF_030684315.1. Taxonomy (NCBI): domain Eukaryota; kingdom Metazoa; phylum Chordata; class Chondrichthyes; order Orectolobiformes; family Stegostomatidae; genus Stegostoma; species Stegostoma tigrinum. The sequence continues at coordinate 20,974,558 of NC_081371.1, read as the reverse complement.
AATGGTAAAAATTTGCAGCACACTGATGTGCAGAGGGACTTGGGTGTCTTTGTGCATGAATCGCTGAAGGTGAGATTGCAGGTGCAGCAGGTGATTAAAAAGGCAAATGGAATTTTGTCTGCCATTGCTAGAGGGATAGAGTTTAAAAACCGGGAGGCTATGTTGCAGCTGTATAGGGTCCTGGTGAGGCCACACCTGGAGTATTGTGTGCAGTTTTGGTCTCCTTACTTGAGAAGAGATATACTAACACTGGAGGGGGTGCAGAGGAGATTCACTCAGTTGATTCCAGAGTTGAGAGGGTTGGATTATGAGGAGAGACTGAGTCAGCTGGGATTATACTCACTGGAATCAGAAGAATGAGGGGAGATCTTATAGAAACATATAAAATTTTGAAGGGAATAGATAAGGTGGAGGCAGGGAGTCAGTGGGCAAAGGTCAAAAAAAGGCAAAAAAATTGACATTGGATTGACAGAGAGATTGGTAGCAGATTGCTATAAATGTCAGACAGACATTGGTATGAACTTTCTTCTGTAAACAACATATTAGATGTCACCAGATGAAGCAATAAGACCAGATGCAAATTAAGTTGTTAAATCATCTCAGCAGAGAGTGAACTATGACATTTGATTTAAAAATCAAGAGTATGTCTTTATGAGATCATATGCATGGATTTGTTTAATTGATTAGGGAATTTTGCACTCTTTCATTGAGCAGGCCTATATATCCTTAACTATCTTTTCATGAGGTGCATTTACTGTGTTTCCGCTAGCAGGTAAAACTAGGATTAGAGGGCATCGCCTCAAAATGAAGGGAAGCAGATGTAGGACTGAGGTCAGGAGGAACTTCTTCACCCAAAGGGTTGTGAATCTGTGGAATTCCCTGCCCATTGAAGCGGTTGAAGTTACCTCGCTGAATGTTTTTGAAGCAAGGCTAGATAAATTTTTGAACAGGAAAGAAATTAAGGGTTATGGTGAGTTGCCGGGTAAGCGGAGCTGAGTCTCAAAAAGATCAACTGTGATCTTATTAAATGGCAGGCAGGCTCGAGGGGCCAGAGGGCCTATTCCTGCTCCGAGTTCTTATGTTCTTATATGTCCACATTGTCAATACCTTTTCAGGATATTATACATTTCAGTGATGTCACTCCTTGTTCTTTTACACTTCAGTTGAAACAATCCTAGTCTGTCTAACCTTTCCTCATGAGATGATCCATTCATTCCACACATCAGTCTAGTAAGCATTCTCTGAACTACCTAGATGAAGACTTACAGTATGCTTTCTAGATACTTAGAACAACATGTTCTGGAGCCAGAAAGCGGGCAATACCGGAATTGGAATTGTGCAACAAATAGCAATGATCCCACAGCAAAGATGGCCTAGATAGCAGCAACTTTATTAGAATTGAAGTTTACATTCAGTGTGAAGGAGAGAAGAGTGGGATCAAGCACACTTTTTTGTAATTTAACAAAAATGCAGTTATTGAAGTTAATTGGCAAATTAAAGGACAGATCAACAGAGTGTAGTGGCAGACATTTAAGTGAATGTTTCTAAATACACAAGGTACATTCCAAATAGGAAGAATAATTCATGGGACAGACCCACAATTCATGGTTAATGAGAAAAGCTAAAGGGAATACCAATATATAGGATAAACATATAATTGTACAAAGCTAGGCTGCGGGTCAGTAATTTAATTTAAAATATAAAATAGTGAGTAATTAAAATATTAAGGAGAGAAAAGCTAGAGTACAAAAGGAACTCAGCTAGAAAGAGTAAAACAGATAACATGAGCTTCTTTAAATATTTAAATGTTAAAAAAGTGAACGTTTGTGCTATGGTCCAGAGAATTTATAACGGAAAATAAGGAAGTGGCAGATAAATTGAGCAGGAATGTTACATCAGGATTCATAAGGGTTATGAATAACATCCCGGAAACAGCCATAAATTAGGAAATGAAGGGAAGGAAGAACTCAGGAAAATTACAATCACCACAGAAAGTGGTAATGAGTTAATAGTCAGCGCTGCAGGTTGAAAACTGCCTTACAGAAATCCTGAAGTCTTAAAAGAAGTATTGATTGAAATAGTTAGTTGACATATTGGTTTCAATTTTGCACACTGTCTAGACTTGGGGAAAGTCCCATTAAATTCGAAGATAGCAAATGTAACTCTTTGTTCAAAAAGGAAGGTAGCAGAAAACAGCAAAGACCAGGCCATTTAGCTTAACATTCTTGACGGAAAAATAAAAAAAAACTATTATTCAGGAAGTTTTGACAGGGCACTTAAGATAAATTCAAGGTATTCAAGTGGAGTCAAATAATCTTGTGAAAGGAAAATTATTTTCCCCAATATATTGGAGTCCTTTGCAGAAGTAACAGGTTCTGTAGATAAAAGGGAACCAATGAATATACTATAATTAGGTTTCCAGAAGACATCTGAAAAAGTGCTACATCAAAGGTTATTGCAGAAAATAAAATCACATTGCGTAGTGGTAATTGGCATGCAAAGAAGACTGGCCAGTGAATGGGAACAGAGATTAAATGTCAATGGGTCTTTTTCAGGTTGGCAAGATGGAACATGTGGGATTGCTACAGGGACCTCAACATTTTACAATTCATACAAATGACTTGAATGAAGGGAAAAAGGTATAGCTGCCAAATTTACTGATGATACAAAGATGGATAGGAAATTTAAGTTATTAGGAAGACATAAGGAGGGTACAAAGTTAATGGGGTTTGACAAAGATTCCACAAAACAAATTTGTGTAAAAATGTGAAATTGTTCATTTTGGTAGTAAGAACAAAAAACAAGCATATTATTTAAATTGGGAAAAGTTGCAGAGATCCAAGATGCAGAGGGATCTGGGCATTCTGGTGCATGAACTTTCTCTCTTTTACCTTCAACCTCGTAATTGACATTTATACCCAGAGAAAAAGACTCCAACTGTCCATTTTATCCACACCTCTCTTAATTTGTGTGAGAAAGAAGTTTAATTAAGAGCAGGTGAATTGAATGTGAGATCAGTTGCAGGAGAGAAGGGATTTTAAAGAAGACGTGAAAGGCAAGTATTTTTTAAACATAGTGGGTGGTAAGTGCCTGAATTATGCTGCCACAGGAGGTGGTAGACACAGATACATTAGAATGGTTAAGAGGCATCATGACAGTTGCATGAACAGGCAGAGAATAAGTCGATACAGGCCATGTAGATGCAAGGGGTTTTCAGTTTAGACAGCTGTTGTGTTAGCACAGGCTTGGTGGGCTTAAGGGCCTGTTCCTGTGCTGTACTGTTTTTACTTTCATTAATTCACAATCCTTCAAGATGATTGGTTAAGTAGTTGCACAGTTGCTTACCCTGTTCACTTAGGACAAAGATGAACTATTTCCATCTCTATGGCATTATCATCATACACATTTAGCAACTTGTCTTGCAGAAAATTTAAAATCCTGCATGTTAGAACAATTTGCTTTTCATATCCTCTACAGCAAAATTTGTTCCCTATATACTTCAATTTTTGTGTTTTGAAAATAAAAGAAATTAATCAACTGTAATGTTTGCAGGTCTTTACAATAACTTATAACTTGTATTTACATTATGGTATTTACAAAGAAAATCATCCCAAGGATTTCACATAAACCACAGAAGGGATTAGCAGGAATGGTTGGTTTGGAGAGGAAATTCTAGAGTGCAGGGTCCAGTCAAAGGAATTAACCATGCTAAAAGTAAGGTGAAAGAAGACAGGGATACAAAAAAGGCCAGAGTCAGTGGACAATAGAGGTCTCAGGTGATAGGGCCTTTACAGGATTAGTTGACATTGCAGAGTAGGAAGGTGAAAGACCATGGAAAAAAAGATCTCACAGATTAACAAAAAACGCTGAAACAATACGAAGACACAAGTTTCGCATTCACTTAGCCACCTTAAGTATCACTGTAAAAGAATCTGGCCTTGGGTCTGCATAAAATTCATTCTCTTTAAACAGTTTTGCATCTGGATTACACTTCTCATGGGGAGATCCATGGTTTCAATTCAGCCTTTGTCTGAACATTATGGCAAAGTTTTCTGAAAACTAACTTGTTACAAATTCACCACTAGTGGCTGAGTGCTCAGGGCCAATAGTGACTTCTTCTTCCTATCAGCTGGCAGAAATGTATTTGTTTTAACCATTCCCAAATGATGGAATGTTCCACAATACTGAAGGTATATTTACCCTCAGCCTTGTCGAGAGACAAGGTAATTCATTTCTTGAAAAATAGCAGGTAATAAGTTTCCAAGCAACAAAAATAATGACATGTCTGAAGCTGCTGCAGAGACACAAAATCTGCTGAATTACAACTAAAATCAATGTGAAAGGGCTTGGTACCTGGAGCTGATGGGAGTCATCAGCTAAATTGTCTTCTCTTCGGCGTGCCTCCTCCAGCAACTGGGCATTTCTTTTCTTCTCCACCTGTTCTTTGTGTTTCAGATTGGCCAACTTCTTACTTTGTTCCTTCATCTGTCTATAACATAAGTTTTAACAATAAGAAATAAGATTTTTGATCATCTCAACTGAACTCAGTACCAGCTGCAGAAGAATACTGGATTCTGTAAAATTCCAACATAGCAAAAGTACACTCTCTATCACATGAAAACAGAAGAGAACCAGTTCAGAATTTGACCAAATGTTTAGGTTACCTAAAGAAAGGATACAGCATTTTACTCATTCACCTATTCAATACAACACAATAATAAAATGCAATACAGACCCACCAAGCCTCCGCCAATTCCCAATCCTTATTTAGGCCCACCATGCATTCCCACGCATGGTGTCTATCCCTCTCTGTTTGCCTCATGTTCATGAGTCTATCAACATAAACCTTAAATATGCCACCTCCACCACCTCCACAAACAGTGCGTTCCAGACATCCACCAACCTCCCTGTACTTCTCCCCTAAACTTTCCCCCTCTCACCTCTAATAGAACACGCATAATACTTGAGAATAGGGACAGTAGGATGCAACTAAAACCTGTTAATATCTCATTCCCATTTATGGGCAACTTAAAATGAAAATCATCCAAATTATTATCATTAAAGCTTGCTCCTTTAGTGTTCTGAAAATCAACACAACTGAAATCAGCTGAAGCAAGCACTCTTCACGCAGACTAACTGGGAATATTAAAGAATTAGATTGCACAGGATAAGATCATTTCCTTCACTATACCTGTCCCAGCTCTATAAAGTGCTACCCATTAATCCAACGGGAACTAACGATCCTTTTCAAATGCCTGTAAAATTTCCTTTATTTTTGAATAGAAATTAGATATATTCAAAAAAATGACTGGGTCTGCTTGCATCTTCAGACAGTGCATTCTAGATCATAACAGCTTTGCTTTCTCTGTCTGTACTTGCATAAAGTCCTATTCTCCCATCACCACTATCTTTGCTGACCTACAGTGGACAAAATTTTATACCCAAGAACCATTATTTTCAAACTACTTTAAGGCCTAATTATCCTATTCCCAAAATTAAAATAAACGCTTAATTCATTCATGTGGGCGTCCCTGGCTTGAACATTTATTACCCATTCGTAGTGGCTTTTAAGATGTTGATGAGCTGGTTTTTTTGAACAGGTGAGTGCCTCAGCTTTAAGTACACCCACAATGCCATCTGAGGGAGTTCGAGAATTTTGACCCAGCAACACTGAAAGAACTGTGCTAAATTTCCAATTCAGGATGGGAGTGGTTTAGAGGGGAATCTTATGATGGCATGCATCTGCTGCCAATGACTTTCAAGACACTGGTGTTTGTGGGTTTGGAAGCTGATGACTAGGGAGTCATGGTGAATGTATACAGTACATCTTGTGGATGGGACACACTGCTACATGGAGTACCACTGGTGTACTCATCCAGAGAAGTGAGAAGTGTTCTATCAAATGCCTGAGTTGTGCTTCGTTAATATCAGATAGGCTTTCAAAAGTGATGAGGTGCACTGCCTACGACAAATTTCCCAGCTTTTGACCTGCTGTTGTAGCCACTATATTTATTTGGCTGGTCCAGTTCAATTTCTCATTAACAGCAACCAAGATGTTGACAGTGTTGGATTCAGTGGTGGTAATGCCATTGAATATGAAGGGGCAATGGATTCTCTCTTGTTGGAGATGGTCTTTGCCTGGTGTTGTGTAGAAGGAATGTCACTTCCTCTTTGTCAGCCCAAGCCTGCATGTTGTCTAGGTCATGTTGTGTTTGGACGCGGATTGCTCAAGTATTTGAGGAGCCATAAATGGCACTGAGCACAGTGAACGCATCAGAGAACATCGCTACCTCTGACTTAATGATGGAGAAAGATCATTGATGAAGCAGCTGAGATGACTGAGACGAGGACACTATCCTCAGAACTCCTGCATAAATGTCCTAGAGCTGAGAAAATTAACTTCTTAAAAACTACAACTATCTTTCCTTGTGGCAGACAATAATTACAGCCAGCAAAGGTTTTCCCTGATTCCGACTGAGTTCCATTTTGTCAGGGCTTCTTGATGTTACACTTGGCCAAATGTTGTTTGATCAAGAGCAGTCACCCTTATTTCCCCTCTACAGCCCAACTTTTTATGCCATGTTTGGAACAATGTTGTGATGAGGTCAAGAGCCAAATGGACGTGGCAGGACACAAACTGAGTGTCAGTGAACAGGGGACTGTCTACTAAATGTTGATACAAAAACAAAGGGAGGTGCAGTGGCAATCATGACAAGGGAAGACATTGTAGAATGAAAGTATTTCCATGAAGGATAAGAACAAAGTCCATTTGTTATCATTGAGGTCATTTTGAATGAGCAGACATAGCAAATTGAATTTAATAGAATTCTGAAGTGATGTATTTTGACAGAAGGAATGAGGAAAAGCAAAACAGACTTAATGAGAAATGTTTGCAGGAATGTCAGGATCTGGTAATACGTAAATATTGATCATTGAAGGTTGTTGGTCTTATTGACAGAATGGCTAGCAAATGAGGTTTTATACTTTGCATAAAGAGCGCAATTGAGTAAAAGAGTATGAAAGGTACGCCAAACCTATGTGATGTTTTGGTAAGGCCCCAGTCTGTGTGTTGTGTCCAGCCCTGGTTACTACTCTCTAGGACTTTGTGAAGACATTTCAAAAGGTGCAGAGATTTACCAGATTGGTTCCAAGGATCCAAAGCTTTAGATACAAAGTTAGGACAAAAAGGCAAGGTTTGCTCTCCTTAGACTAAAGGAGACAGATTTATTGAGATATATAAGATTATGATATATTTAAATAAGCCAGGCAGTGAAAATCTGTTCTCAGTTACTCAAAAGTACAAGGACTTGGGCTACAGATTTAATATTTGGGGACAGAGATGCAGGTGGAATGTGAGCAATGTGTTACACCATCAGTGATAAGGACCTGGAAACTGTTGCCCAAAGGTTGATGGATGCAGATATAATTAATGATCTCAAAAGGAACTTGGAGGCAATGGCCTAGAGGTATTGTCGCTGGGCTATTAATCCAGACACCCAGATAATGCTCTAAAGATCTGGGTTTGAATCCCGCCGCAGCACATGGTGGAATTTGAATTCAATAAATATTTAGTATTAACAGTCTAACGATGACAATGAATCCACTGTCAATTGTCAGGAAAAACCCATTTAGTTCACTAATGTCCTTTAGGAGAGGAAACTGCCATCCTTACATGCCTGGCCTACATGTGACTCTAGACCCACAGCAA